>NC_137897.1:65418086-65594373 GCF_963455335.1 Martes martes
GGCGGCTGCCTTCGGCTCAGGTCATGATCCCAGGGTCCCGGGATCGAGTCCCACATCGGGCTCCTTGCTCAGCAGGGAGCCTGCTTCTCCCTCTGCCTCTGCCTGCCTCTCTGTCTGCCTGTGCTCACTCTCTCTGACAAATAAATAAAATCTTAAAAAAAATTTAAAAAAAAGTTAATTTTGTCTGTTTGTATGTGTTTTATACTATTTTATTACCCACCCATCTAATTTATATTTTCCTTTCTTTAATTTACTGTCCAAGACATATCTCCTATAAGGTCTTTTCTTCTCGCTAGATTTGCCTATTCTTTATCAGATAAAGTCTTACCCCTTTCTTCTACCTCAATGTATCATTGGATTGAATTATGCAAAAATAGTTTTTCCAGTTATAAAGATATTAGTAGCTAATATTCATGGAGTACTTACTGTGTGCCAGTGCCATTGTTAAACAATTTACAATTATCTACTTAATATTTATAATACTGCTATCCAAAATGTGCTATTATTCTCATACTCATTTTTTTGGAAGAGGAAATCGAGGGTCAGAAATGACTAGTGACTATACCTTTTAGTGTAGAAAACATTTTTAGCAATTAATAATTTTTAGGTGTCCCCATATAATGAACTTCCCTTGTGAAGTCTTAACAAATGCTTAAAGAGTGGCAATACCTTTGACATTATCTTTTTTCTTTTTTTTTATTTACTTCCCCAAGTTCTATTTAAATTACACCTAGTTAACATATAGTAGAATGTTAGTTTCAAGTATCTTTTTTCAGTATTTTTTATATCCTTGTCTATATCCTGTTGCTTATACTAGAACAAACAATTTTTCATATTGTCAAGATTAATATTTTTTTTTAGCTTTTGGTTTGTTTATGAGTTCTCAAACCATGTATTAGACTAAGAAGAAGGTCATTAATAATAAGAGCCATATATCAGATTCTGAAGACATCTAAGTTTATCTTACAGGACACCAAACATCTGTGTCATTTAAATAATTCAATCAATCCTCAAAATATTTTATTACATCAGCCAATATAACGTCTCACCATGAACAAGACACATGGTTTTACAGATATTATTGTAATTATGAGGACAGTGGGGCAAAATAACTGAAATTAGAACAGTTTTGGAAAACCCAGAGCATATGGTCACTATAACTATATAAAAGAGCAGGGAGCCTGACTAGATGCAGGACTCAATCCCAGGACCCTGGGATCATGACCTGAGCGGAAGGGAGACACTTAACCAACTGAGCCACCCAGGCATCCTTGGTCTCAGTTTTCTATGCAGAATATAGGCAGGTTGGCACACATGGTCTTTAAGGGTCTTTTCCTCTATTATAGCACCCTATTATTTACTTCTTGGAACATCATATACCTATGCATCATTGACAGCTAATCAAAGCCACAAAAAAAGATGTTCAAAATTGACCACCTTCTTCCACACCATTATACTTATATAAAATCTCTGTTGATCAAGCATTCTGACCAGGCTATATCATTCACTAGTGCTGAAACCATTGTTTCAACTGGCATTTGGAGGAAGAGTTTCTAACACTGAATGGTGCTACCCAAACCTTCCAGTAACAAGTATTTTTCAAAATTTTGGTTTGCATTAATATAATATTATGTACTACTAGTGCGTGGGGTGTAACTTCTTTCCAGTCACAACATATCTCTGTCGGAGTTCAGAAAGTGGAAAAGAAAAATGTAAATATTTTAATGTGTGTAGTATTAGCCAAAGAGCAATATGATTATAAACATAAGAGATTATATTATTTTATGCTAGAAAAATAAATTGAAAGCCTAAAGACATACCGCATTGCATACTCTGCACATATTTATTTTGACTCTCTCTCTCAAGTTTCTTAAAATATGTATTAATTGCAATTAGTTCTTCACTCTAGGCGCCCCACTGTTCTTTCCTTCTTTGGGAAAAAAAAAGCAGCTTCTCTTGCCCTTCACCTACCTCTAGCAGCAAATTAATCCGTCACTGGGGGTGAAGAAGGATTTTAATTTTCCATTTTGAAGGGCTTCAACCCATGGAATTAGCACTTTGGACTGTTGCCAAGGGGAAACCAATCCCCAAGAAAATAAAAGAAGATATAGAGGCTGGATAAAAGGCTTTAGTTTTTGCTAAATGGCCCAAGGTGGCACAACATCTGACCTTCTGATGACCCCATTGAGGACAGATGGTTATGAGCGAAGGCATTTTCTATCTATACACTCTTTCCACATTCATATTTCTAAATGAGCACCATGAAGAAATTCCATTATTGTTAATGTTCTTTTTAGAGATCTACATTTCATATAACACCCATCCTTCCACTTGATCAGTTCTACAAAAAAGAAATTTGAAGCAGGAAGCTGGTGAGCTCATTTTCCAGTTCAGAAATTCTTAAAAGAAACTAGCCCTTAGGTAGAGTATTTTACTGTAAATTAATTTTAGATACTGTAAGAAATGACCTCAGATATTGCCCCATCTATTTCTTTTGATGACAGTCTTTATATTTGAATTTGCTCTTCAAATTTTGCCAGCTCAAGGAGAAGAGTTTCTTCTTGGAGAGTTCAAAAAAGAATATAAACCCCAACAAATATTGTCATCAGCTCTCCAAAAGGCATGAAAATTCATTAGGGCTTCCTCCTTCCATCTGGGTAAAACTTGGGATGTGCATATAATTAAAACACTGCCAAGAGTCTAAAACCATATATTTTTGTTAAGTTTCAAACATATTTGTAAAACAATTTCTGTACTGACTATCTAGTCAGTCTTTTTAGAACATGAAAAAATCGTTAAGGATGCAAATATATTCCTTTTTGTTAATACAGTAAAAATGTAAATGTGAAAAAAGCAAAAAAGAAAAAGAATGTATGGAAAAACCTTGGAATGGGAAGCTAATTGTTCTGTTATTTCATCTGTGGCTAGTTTTGTTGGCTAAATCATGACATTAAGGAGAACATGGCAGTAAGTCTTATCTCCATGAAGGTCAATTAGCATTACTTCTTTTCAATAACACAAATTGCAACCATTGCCTTAGGGAAACAAAAGTGAACACCTAATTTTGTCACAAAGGAAACCAGATGAGTGTGACGAGCTCAGTGCAAACTTGGGCCCATGACTGAAAACTGCTTTCAAAGGGCAAACTCTCCCAATACTTCTCTATGTACAAAAGCCAGCATAAATAAGAAGAGAAAAACAATTAACGTAGGTGTAACATATTTTTGTTTATAAAGCATATTCACATATATTTTGGTATTTGATCCTCACAACTATTCTATGAGAGAAGTTATTACCTTCATTCTACAGAGAAGGAAACATTTGCTATACTTTTTTTGGACTATGATGAGCCTTATTAAGTCTGAGAAATAAAAAGAATTTCAAAGCTGTAGGTACTAAAAGGAATAAAAATACTTTTGCAGCTTTGAAGCAGTTTACACAGTAATAACATTTTATTTTTTATAGAATTTATATAAAAAGAAAAGTAAAAGTAAAGTTAGCTTAAATCACAAGCATTTCCTTTAAAATCATCAATAAAACTAAGACTAGAGTGAGGTTTCCACTCTGATGTTGTGGAGAGCTGCTTCAATTTACCACTATATATAACTACTTCAATTTACCACTGTGTGTATACACACACACAGACACACACATATATATTAAAAAAATATATATATATACACATATGTATGTGTATATATATATTCAAAATGCAATATTGAAACCTCTCAGTCAGATAAGGCTTAAAAATGCTTTATTCCCATTCTAACACTCACAATAGCTATGAAGTAAATATTATTTGCTGTATTTTTATAGATAAGGAAAAAAACTCAGGGATTTTGTGACTCGCCCATTTTAGGTACAAAATGCATCTGCATTTAGAATTGCACAAAATATCTATAAATAATGAAACCACTTCCCAGACAACACTAAATTATCCATCAAGGAAGAACTACTTGTTTGGTTCTTAGTTCCACTTTGACTCACCCATAATTCCATAGAGCCAGCCTAAATTATAATAGTTACCATAAGTAGGCAGAAGGAACTCTTGGATTCTTTTCTTACCCCAATTTTTGACCAGTCTTCCCTTTTGTACATGCTGTAGTTCTCACTATACATATATTCCAAGTAATGCCTTTTCTCTTTGTCTAAGATTAATAGAGTATTTACTTTCTCACCCTGAAGTTAAAAAAAAAAATGAGTTACAAACCCATGTTGGGAGCAAAACTAACAGCTGGGCAGTTTTTCCTAGGCCATTTGTTTTTTTTTGTTTTGTTTTGGTGTTGTTGTTGTTAAATTGATAGATTGTTTAAGTTAACAAATGCCCAGATTTTTTGTTTTGTTTTTCTTGTGTGTGTGTGTGTGTGTGTGTCACAATTTTTTTTAAATTCCATTCTGTCACGACACTTCACTTTTACCACCATCTTCTAGGTGACATAACAAAGGATTTTGTGTATGGAAAATAAATATTTTAGAAGTGTTAAAACAGTAGTCATCTCTATCTGTACAGCTCTCTACCTTCACTTTCTGCCACAAGGGGAAATAGTAAAGAGAAAAACTAACAGATTTTTGTAGAGGAAGAAACTTGTCAACATTATAAAGACAATGCCACTTTTTTCATTTACATAATTTTGCAGACCCAACAAAGTTTAAAATTCATCAGTTTTGCCTTACATGAAAGGTTTTCTGTTCAATAAAACTCTCTTATAATCCATTCTGATTAAATTTGCAAGGATCCACCAATATCTTCAGATATATTGCATTGCAGTTATCCATGTTGATATAGGAAATCTTCAGAAGATCTCATTAGACAATTAATACAATAACTGCTTGTAAGCTAACACTTTGAGAGAGTGGGAAAAAAATTTGTTTTCAGATTTTCATGTTGATAATTATCAACAAAAACTTTAGTCTTTTTCTTCTTCTTTTGGAGCAATATATTTGGTATAAATCTCTAAATAACATTAATTTTATATAATCAATTGAAAAGAGTAAAATGCCCTCCTACTTTAAGGAGGTTGTGTTAGGCATTGACAAAGTCAGGCAATTGATTCCATTTATTAAGTCGAAGTAATACCAAAATGATTGTTTAAAAAAATTACATAGAGTTAACAGAATTGCTTTTTAAAGAAGGAAACTCATCAATCTTAAAACAATTTTTGGCTTGCTTATTTATTTAATTTTTATTTTTATCTAGAAAAAATAGAATAACAGCAAAAAGGAGCAGGGAAATCATATTTAATCAGACATTTTTAACCACTACAATAATATTTGAGGGTGTACATAGCTATCTACCTGAAAAAATTTCTTAATAAGAGATTGTCATTTTGGGGGGGAAGAAAATATTCTTATATATGATATCCTGCCTCATAATAAAGTACATTTCTGCTCACATCCTTAATTTCCAGCTATGTGTATGTAGAAAAGAGTTATTGTCTATTTTCAGAACATTTTTCTGGGCCAATATACTTGACTTTAAAAAATCCATATACTTTCCCTTTAAAATTCCCTACAGATTTAAATAATTAAAATCATCTGTTTCTTGGAACACTGGAAAAATAAAATTTAAAAAAAAATCACGTGTTTCAATGTTTTCCTAAAATTGATCTCCATTCCAACTCCAGAAAAGTAATTTAAATATTTTTACATCATATAGCTAGTTTAACCTTCCTTATTTTTCAAAATTCTAGTTTGAGGCAGAAATAAAGGCAGAAAGCCAAATCATAATAATACAATGACACCGTCAACAAATTTTATAAAATTTTATCTATGGAACCTAAATTTCAACACTGTATGTGTGAGTATGCATGTCTACAAGCATACTCTCAAGTGTGTGTTTGTATGTAATAACTAAAATTTTACCAAAGCCATTTATGCCATTTCACGCTCTCTTCTTTTGATTAACCTTCACCTGACCTCACTCCCTAAAGCAATTTCAGATTCTTTTGTTTCTTGACTCAAATTCTTCAGTTAAGCAATTGAGTGCATTAAAAGTTGGTCATTAAAAAGAATTCTTCTGAAATATTTTTAATAATTTTCACAGACATTTGTTGTAAAAATAAAATTATTTCCCATAAATATAACAACTAGCTATAATTACTCAATTGGTAGGGCAACTTGGTTCACTGAGGATAGACATAAATTAAAGCAGTTCTGCAGTTTTAGCAATTTTTCCTGGGTCAGTGAAGTCAACATAAATGATACATAAGTATAAGGAGAGAAAGGTCATCATTATAATCATACAATGTGGCTTGCTGCAGCTGGGTTGGAGAGAGATAGAGAGAGGTATAGATATAGATAGATAAATAGATAATTATAATTAAGAGCAAGTATTTGATATCCTCTAGGATTTTGATAGATTCCTGCCTCACGTTGAGGTCTTTTATTCATTTTGAGTTTATTTTTGTGTATGGCATAAGAGAATGGCTGAGTTTCATTCTTCTAAACAAATTCTAGAAGAGAACATAGGAAGTACTTCTTCAACATCAACCACAGCAAGTTCTTTCAAGACATATCTCCAAAGGCAAAGGAAATGAAAGTGAAAATGAACTTTTGGGACTTCATCAAGATGACTTTTTTTTTTTTTTCACTACATCTGTATCTTTGGAGTAAATACCAAGTAGTGAAATTGCAGGGTCATAGTGTAGCTCTATTTTTAAATTTTTGAGGAATCTCCACACTGTTTTCCAAAGTGCCTCACCAACTTGCTTTTCCACCAACAGTGTAAGCAGGTTCCCCTTTCTCCACATCCTATCCAACACTTGTTTACGGTCTTGTTAATTTTGGCCATTCTAACTGGTGTAAGGTGGTATCTCAATGTGGCTTTGATTTGAATTTCACTGATTACTATTGATGAACATTTTTTCTTGTGTCTGCTATCCATTTGTATGTCTTCTTTTCAGAAGTGTCTGTTCATGTCTTCTTCCCATTTGACTTGACAGTTTGCTTTTTGGGTATTGAGTTTGAGGAGTTCTTTATAGATCTTGGATATCAGCCCTTTGTCTGTAGTGTCATTTGCGACTATCTTCTCCCTTCTCCTCTCCATCTCCCCATGTCCTCCGTTTTATTTGTTATGCTCCACAAATAAGTGAAGCCATATGATAATTGACTCTCTCTGTTTGACTTATTTCACTCAGCATAATCTCTTCCAGTCCCGTCCATGTTGATACAAAAGTTGGGTATTCATCCTTTCCGATGGAGGCATAATACTCCATAGTGTATATGGACCCCATCTTCCTTATCCACTTGTCTATTGAAGGGCATCTTGGTTCTTTCCACAGTTTGGTGACCGTCGCCATTGCTGCTATAAACATTGGGGTACAGATGGCCCTTCTTTTCACTACATCTGTATCTTTGGGGTAAACACCCAGCAGTACAATTGCAGGGTCATAGGGAAGCTTTATTTTTAATTTCTTGAGGTATCTCCACACTGTTCTCCAAAGTGGTTGCACCAACTTGCATTCCCACCAACAGTGTAAGAGGGTTCCCCTTTCTCCAAATCCTCTCCAACACATGTTCTTTCCTGTCTTGCTAATCTTGGCCATTCAAACTGGTGTAAGGTGGTATCTCAATGTGGTTTTAATTTTAATCTCCCTGATGGCTAGTGATGATGACCATTTTTTCATGTGTCTGATAGCCATATGTATGTCTTCATTGGAAAAGTGTCTGTTCATATCCTCTGCCCATATTTTCATATGATTGTCTGTTTTGTGTATGTTGAGTTTGAGAAATTCTTTATAGATCCTGGATATCAACCCTTTGTCTGTACTGTCATTTGCAAATATCTTCTCCCATTCCGTGGGTTGCCTCTTTGTTTTGTTGACTGTTTCCCTTGCTGTGCAGAAGCTTTTGATCTTGATGAAGTCCCAAAAGTTCATTTTTGCTTTTCTTTCCTTCGCCTTTGGAGACATATCTTGAAAGAATTTGCTGTGGCTGATATCGAAGAGGTTACTGCCTATGTTCTCCTCGAGGATTCTGATGGATTCCTGTCTCACATTGAGGTCTTTTATCCATTTCGAGTTTATCTTTGTGTACAGTGTAAGACAATGGTTGAGTTTCATTCTTCTACATATAGCTGTCCAGTTTTCCCAGCACCATTTATTGAAGAGACTGTCTTTTTTCCACTGTATATTTTTTCCTGCTTTGTCGAAGATTATTTTACAGTAGAGTTGGGGTCCATATATGTGTGCTCTACTCTGCTCCACTGGTCTATGTGTCTGTTTTTATTCCAGTACCATGCTGTCTTGGTGATCACAGCTTTGTAGTAAAGCTTGAAATCAGGTAACGTGATGCCACCAGTTTTATTTTTGTTTTTCAACATTTCTTTAGCAATTCGGGGTCTCTTCTGATTCCATACACATTTTTGGATTATTTGCTCCAGCTCTTTCAAAAATACCGGTGGAATTTTGATCGGAATGGCATTAAAATTATAGATTGCTCTAGGCAGTATAGACATTTTGACAATGTTTATTCTTCTGATCCAAGAGCATGGAATGGTCTTCCATCTTTTTGTGTCTTCTTCAATTTCTTTCATGATTGTTCTGTAGTTTCTCGAGTACAGGTCCTTTACCTCTTTGGTAGGGTTTATTCCCAGGTATCTTATGGTTCTTGATGCTATAGTAAATGGAATCGATTCTCTAATTTCCCTTTCTGTGTTTTCCTTGTTAGTGTATAAGAAAGCCACTGATTTCTGTACATTGACTTCATATCCTGCCACATTGCTGAATTGCTGTATGAGTTCTAGTAGTTTGGGGGTGGAGTCTCTTGGGGTTTCCATATAAAGAATCATGTCATCTGCGAAGAGAGAGAGTTTGACTTCTTCATTGCCAATTTGTATACCTTTTAATCTCTTTGTTGTCTGATCGCTGTTGCTAGGACTTCTAATACTATGTTGAACAAGAGTGGTGAGAGCGGGCATCCTTGTCGTGTTCCTGATCTCAACGGGAAGGCTGCAAGCTTTTTCCCATTGAGGATGATATTTGCTGTGGGTCTTTCATAGATAGATTTGATGAAGTTCAGGAATGTTCCCTCTATCCCTATACTTTGAAGAATTTTAATCAGAAACGGATGCTGGATTTTGTCACATGCTTTTTCTGCATCAATTGAGAGGACCATGTGGTTCTCTCTTCTCTTATTGATTTGTTCTATCACATTGATTGATTTGCGAATGTTGAACCATCCTTGTAACCCAGGGATGAATCCCACCTGGTCATGGTGGATAATCTTTTTAATGTGCTGTTGGATCCTGTTTGCTAGGATCTTGTTGAGAATCTTAGCATCCATATTCATCAGTGATATTGGTCTGAAATTCTCCTTTTTGGTAGGGTCTTTGCCTGGTTTGGGGATCAGGGTAATGCTGGCTTCATAAAAAGAGTCTGGAAGTTTTTCTTCTGCTTCAATTTTTTGAAACAGCTTCAGGAGAATAGATGTTATCCCTTCTTTGAAAGTTTGGTAGACTTCCCCTGGGATTCTGTCAGGTCCTGGGCTTTTGTTTTTCGGGAGGTTTTTGATCTCTGCTTCAATCTCGTAACTAGATATTGGTCTATTCAGGTTGTCAATTTCTTCCTGGTTCAATTTTGGGAGTTTATAACTTCCCAGGAATGCATCCATTTCATCTAGGTTGCTTAACTTATTGGCATATAACTGTTGATAATAACTTCCGATGATTGTTTATATTTCCTTGGTGTTAGTTATGATCTCTCCCTTTTCATTCATTTTATTAATTTGAGCTTTCTCTCTTTTCTTTTGGATTAGTGTGGCCAATGGTTTATTGATCTCAGTGATTCTTTCAAAAAACCAGCTTCTAGTTTCATTGATACGTTCTACTGTATCTCTAGTTTCTACCTCATTGACCTCTGTTCTAATCTTGCTTATTTCCCTTCTTACGTGTGGAGTTGGTTTAATTTATTGTTGATTCTCCAGTTCTTTAAGATGTAGAGACAGCTGGTGTATTCTGGATTTTTCAATGTTTTTGAGTGAGGCTTGAATGGATATGAATTCTCCCCTTAGGGCCACCTTTGCTGTATCCCATAGGTTTTGGACCGAAGTTTCTTCATTCCCATTGGTTTCCATAAATTGTTTAAGTTCTTCTATGATCTCCTGGTTGATCCAAGCATTCTTAAACAAGGTGGTCTTTAGCTTCCAGGTATTTGATTTCTTCCAAACCTTTCCTTGTGATTGAGCTCCAGTTTCAAAGCATTGTGATCTGAGAATATGCAGGGAATAATCTCAGTCTTTTGGTATAAGTTGAGTCCTGATTTGTGACACAGTATGCAGTCTATTCTGGAGAAGGTTCCATGTGCACTTGAGAAGAATGAGTATTCTGTTGTTTTAGGGTGGAATGTCCTGTATACATCTATGAGGTCCACCGGGTCCAATGTGTCGTTCAATGCTCTTGTTTCTTTATTGATTTTCTGCTTCGATGATCTGTCTATTACTGAGAGAGGCATGTTAAGATCTCCTACTATTACTGTATTCATATCCATTTGACTCTTTATCTTGATTGATAGTTTTCTTATGTAATTGGTTGCTCCCATATTGGGGGCATAGATATTTACAATTGTTAGATCATCTTGGTGGATAGTCCCTTTAAGAATGATTTAGTGTCCTTCTGTATATCTGACTACAGTCTTTAGTTGAAAATCTAATTTATCTGATATGAGAATCGTTACCCCGGCCTTCTTTTGAGGCCCATTGGCATGAAAGATGCTTCTCCATCCCTTCACTTTCAGTCTGGGTGTATCTTTAGGTTCAAAATGGGTCTCTTGCAGACAACATATGAATGGATCCTGTCATTTTATCCAATCTGCAACCCTGTGTCATTTTATGGGTGCATTTAGGCCATTCACATTGAGAGTGATTATTGATAGATACGTTTTTGTTGACATTGTGTTACCTTTGAAGTCTTTCTTTCTGTCGATTGTTTCTATATTTCTGTTCAATGCTATTCTTAGGATTTTTCCTCTTCTATAGAACCCCCCCTTAATACTTCCTGCAGTGTCGGCTTGGTGGTCTCATACTCTTTTAAGCCTTGCCAGTCTTGGAAAGTATTTATCTCTCCATCCATTTTGAATGTTAGTCTTGCTGGGTAAAGTATTCTTGGCTGCATATTCTTCTCATTTAGTGCCCTGAATATATCTTGTCAGCCCTTTCTGGGTTGCCAGGTTTCTGTCGACAGGTCTGACGTTATTCTGATGGGCTTTCCTCTGTATGTAAGGAGCTTCTTTCTCCTTGCTGCCTTTAAGAGGGCCTGCCTACAATTATAATTCTTCATTCTTACTATTAGGTGTCTCAAGGACTTTTGAGAATCTATAATCTTGCGGGGAGACCGTTCTACCTGTAGTACATGAAAACTGGTTCCATTCGTGAGATTGGGAAAATTTTCATGGAGAACTTGTTCCACTGTATCTTCTAGACTTCTTTCTTTCTCCTCCCTTTCAGGGATTCCAATAATTCTGACGTTGGAATGTTTCATGGCATCATTTATTTCCCTGATTCTGTTTTCGTGGCTTCTGAGCTCTTTGTTCCAGGCTTCCTCCTGATCCTTTCTCTCTATCTGTTTGTCCTCCAGATCACTAATTCTATCTTCGGTCTCAGTTACCCTAGCTTTTAGAGATTTTAGATAAGATTGGAACTCATTGAGAGCATTGTGAACCTCATCCCTGGTGCCCTTCACCTCTGCCCTAACATTGTGAACATTATCCCTGGTGACTTTCAGTTCTGCCTTAATCAATTCCATTTGGTCATCCATGGCTTTCTCTGACCTAGCTATTGCCCGGATAATTGTTAGCCTGAATTCCCTTTCTAACATATTATCTATGTCGGTAGCCGTTAGCTCTGTTGCAGAACGCCCATCCTCTGTATTTTTCTTTTTGGGGGGGCATTCCTCCACTTAGTCATTTTGGTGAGAGATGGCTCAATGGATGTAGCTGGATGTATCAACTGTGGTGCAGCCAAGGCGCACCCTGGAATGCTTCTGAGCAATCAGGAGTCCCCACCCAAATGAAAGAAAATGAAAGACAGAAAAAAGAAAAGAAAAAGAAAAATAAAGAAAGATAGAGAGAGAGACAGGAAGAAAAAGAAAGATAAAAGAGAAGGCTCAGCCAAAATGGGCCCCAAGGTAATATGTATGATGTATACAAACAAAAACAGACAAACAAAAAGACTGATAAAATTATATGGCAAGAGAAAAAAAAATATATATATATAAAAGAAAAATAAAGAAAGAAAGAAAGAATGAACCTCATCAAAAAGAACCCCAAGTATAAGATTTATATACTAACAGGACAAACACAAATACACAGAAACACTGGTGGAAGAAAAAGATGGGAGAGTGATTATAAATTCTCAGTGTGGGCGAGGAAGGTTATTTTGATTCTTCCTGGATGTATCTTGATATCTTTGTTAAAGGACTCAAGTTTCCTAAGATAAAGGGGGATTAAAAATTGGTTTACCTATAGGGGTAGCATTGATTGCGGAAAGGGCATTACCTTGAAGTTTAACTCTATATGAATATTAAAATATAAAAATAAAAAAGAATAAACTAAATTAAACTAAACTAAAGTAAAATTTAAAAAAATTAAAAAATAGAAAAGCAAAAGAAAAGCACGGGTATATGTATCAAAAACTTCAGGTTAAAAGGTTATTATGGAATTTGATGTACTGGACATCTTACTGTAATGGTAAATAGGGTAAAAATTATCTATCTTTAAAAAAAATGAACCAGAATAATGAGAACGAATTAAAAATAAAAGTTGTATCTATGAAGTAGTGGTGGTTGTTCTCTTGTAGTCTTTTTTTTCTTTTTTTTTTCCTGAATGGCTTTCTGGGGAGTGGGGACTGCCACATGGGTTTTCAGGCAATTTCCTTGAGTTAAGTCCTCCAGCCCCCCTCAAAGGGGGTGGGCTCTGAGGAAACCGGGTTTTCAGGCTTTTTTTCTCTGGAGGTTTTTATATTTGTTTGTTCGGGTTTTTTTGTTTGTTTGTTTTTCTTTTTTCTCTCGCCTTGACAGCTTTTGATGGTTTTTGGAGGTTTAGAGCAAAGCAAACTGCACCCAGACCTCCCTCTCAGAGAGAAGCCTCAGTCTGTTCCCCTCTGGGTGCTGCAGAGCACCTAAGTTCCCCCTTGGCTGCTGGCAGAGCAGGTTCGAAGTCGCGGTCCCTGGGGACACTGGAACTCCTGCTTTTACCCAAAACCATGACAGTGGCAGCTGTATGGGCAGCTCTGGACCGCCAGAGAGGTTCCAAGCAGCAATCGCATGCTAAGATTTTCCCACTGGCCTGGGCTGGGGGTGCCTGGTCTTTCTGGGTCTGAGAGCACAAGGCTGGTGCCTTTGCGCACCTCTCTCAGGGGAAGGCGAAGGACTCGATTCAGGCTGTTATAGCATCACATGGCCCTGGGGACTACAAAAAGCCTGTGCTTCTGCCAGCTGGCGAGGCTCCCAGCCCCTCACGGGAGCCACATCCCACGTGCTCTCAGGTGCGCTGGCGGCTCAGGGACCAAGACCTCATTTCTCCACCGCACTCTCTCTGGCTCAGTGCCAGGGGTGGTCGTTCTGGGTCCAGGGACTTAAGCCCTTGTCCCTAACCGCCCCAATTCCCACAATTTCCCCCCGTGATCCTTTGCTCTTTTTGAGTGCATTCAACCAGACTCCAAGTTAATGCTGGTCCCCAGACGCAGGGCACTCTCGTATTGGGGTATTACTTTCCAATGGCTTGCCTTTGGTGGCTCACTCCCCCTTTTGTTTATCTTCCAATATCAGTCCAACATTCCCACTCCACTTTACCTGCCCATTGGCATCTTCTGCCCCCATAGAGATCTAGACGTGTATAATTCTGATCTCGGGCTGATTTCATGGGTGATCAGAGTTCTTTGGTAAGTAATCAACTCACTTTAGGGTACAGGTTGAAATGGCGCCTCCTCCTACTTCCCCGCCATCTTGCCCCCCCCGAAAAATAAAATTAAATTTAAAAAATAAAAATAAATAAAAGCAAGTATTTTAATTTTCTTCATAAGTTTATTTCCAAAATAAAATATCCACAGCAACTTGCCAATATCCATAGAGAAAGCAAAGGATATAGGAAAGGAAAAAGGATAGTCTTAAGCACCAAAAATAAAAATAAAAAAATCTTTTGAAAATAATTAACAAGGTAAATCATCACATTCTATGATTTTCTAATATACCTCTTATCCTTAACCATCCTTTCATCTTTAAAAAATCACTTGGTCAAAGATATCATTCTACTTGTTAGTTGCAAGAGACAAAATAAAGCTTTATACTGGAGAGACCAAGTTGTTACCACCTTAACCAACGATCTTTCACCACCACTAATAGATAAACAACCACACAATATATGTATTTTGATAAAATGTGATAAGAATTAAGCAGCAGCACCTATGCAACATTCTTTTCCAACCACACAATATATGTATTTTGATAAAATGTGATAAGAATTAAGCAGCAGCACCTATGCAACATTCTTTTCCAAAGTCTTATCCAGTCTTTTGACCTAATTTTCAGTTTCAGGAAACAGTGTATAAATTAAATGCCACAAAAATGTATATAAATCCAGAAGATTAAGCATTCTGTATAACTACAGTTCCCATCTCTTTAATGGCTCATTTGTAAAGAAAAAAGGGGGGGAGAGGGGGAGAGAGAGAGAGATGGAGAGATTTTAATTTATTTAAAAAAATATGCATGTTGTTTGATTGCATCCTGATTTGTCTAAGTTATAAAAACATTTTGTGGACAACAACAGGATTTGAATATAGACTAAAAATTAAGTTATATTAAGGAATTTATTGTTAATTAAGTGTGATAATGACAGTTTTCTGATATAGAAAGATGTGTTTATTTTTCAGGGTAAAATATGATGTTTAAAGTTATCTTTAAAATAGTTAAGAAAAGGGGCGCCTGTGTGGCTCAGTCAGTTAAGTGTCCAACCCTTGATTTCAACTTAGGTCATGATCTTACTGTCATGAGATCCAGCCCTGCATTGGACTCTGTGCTCATTGGGGAGTCTGCTTGAGAGTCTCTCTGCTCCCTCTCCCTCTGCCCCCCACGACTGACTGACTCACTCTCTTTCTCTAAAATAAATAATCTTTAAAAAATATTAAGAAAAAAGTCCATGAAGCAAATATGGAAAAATATTAAGGGTCATTAAATCTTGTTAGTGGGTACATAGAGTTCATTTTATGATTCTTTTAGCTTTTCTATATGTTTAAAATATTTTATAGTAGAGTTTAAAAAAAAACACACCCCCAAAGACCTTAAATATACCAGAAATTACTTCAGCCAACATTGAAATTCTAAAACAGCACTAGCTTCTTGTTTTCTTTCCTCTCTACTTGCACCTTAGGTAGCATTCAACATTGCCCTGCCCCACACCAAATTCAGGATCCAGAGCCTAATATTCCCTGTTTCCCTGCTCCTGCCACTGCTTTATACTCCCTTATAAAAGTAGGAGTTCTAAGTTTAGAGTCTTGGCATATATGACTCTTAGGGTTCTGACACATACAAAAACTTATTTCTTCCAAGAAAACTATAGGGTAGGTCTTGGACCAGAACTTTGTTGTGACCATTTTAGGCCTTAGATACTCTCAGATTTAAAATCCTTACCTTTCATCATATCAAAAATATTAAAATATGTATCATTGTATATTAAGTGTATTTTTGGTGAGAAATACAAAAGAATCTAATTAATATTACAATTTTGAGTTTTGTTAAGAAAATATATTATTATTAAACTTCATATTATTATATAATTATTTAATCATTGAGTGATACAACTAGTTGACATGTTATGTTATCTATCAGTATTGTCATTTTCTTTTCATATTTTATAGCTGACAATTTTTTTTCAGCTTCTGGGGATGTTTATAGGTTCTTAAAAAGCTTAAAGCCCCTGAGCTGGGCATAAAAATGTGAGCCCATCGAATAGATCAACTAATCTTGGGGAATAGCCTTGCCTGTCCCAAGCTTTACATGTTTTGATTGGGAAGTTATCTTTATTAGCATGTACAATGTATAAATAAACTATATTTAATAGAATTTGAAAAGAATCAAATTTTGTTACAATTCAAAGAGTTCTTAAGCTGGAGTCTGTGTATACTCTTAAGGGGTGACAAAAATCACTTCAAATTGTTGGTAAAATTATTTGTGAATATGTATGGGGATGAGGGTGGCCCTTTGTCTATTTGCCATTTTCTGCTGAGGGTTCCTGAGTTTTAACCAGTTTCAAAATTTTGTGATCACTAATACCCCATCTTTAGAAGTATTCCTAAGTATAGTCTAATTTTTCCCTATTAAAGATAGGAAAATTAAGACCAGCAAAAGGAAGGGAATTGCTTTAAAGTTTACACTCTTTAGAGTCTAAAGTTTAAGCACCCTACTTAAAGTTCCCTAACCTCTTCCTGAATGTGTTGGTTTTAAAAGTCCATTTTGACTATTGTACTGTCATTGCATAATCTTTTTTTTAAATTATTTAATTTTTTATTTGACAGAGAGAGAAATCACAAGTAGGCAGAGAGGCAGGCAGATAGGAAGGGAGAAGCAGGCTCCCCGCTGAGCAGAGAGCCCGACGCGGGGCTCGATCCCAGGACCCTGGGACCATGACCTGAGCCAAAGGCAGAGGCTTAACCCACTGAGCAACCCAGGCGCCCCTGTCATTGCATTATCTTAAGCCTAAGCATTTTGAGGAAGCACTCTGATTTTCAGCTGGTGTAAGATACTATTAATGTCTTAAAATCAAGCTGCTATAAATTTGAAGAGTTTGCAAGGAAAAGCCTTCATTTTTTTTAAAGATTTTACTTATTTTTTGGAGAAAGAGAGACCAAGCACAGTGTGGGGGGAGGGGCAAATAGAGAAGGAGAAGGAGACTCCTCATTGAGCAAGGCACTAGACATGGGGCTTAATCCCAGGACCCTGAGATGACATGAGCTGAAGGCAGCTGCTTAACTGACTGAGCCACCCGGGTGCCCTGAGGAAGAGCCTTCTTGCCTTTGCTATGCTGTATCATAATTGTGTGGTCTCTGGCATCAAAAGAATTCTCTCAATTTTTTGGTGCCAAAATTGTAAGCAACACTGACATGAAACTTATTTTTAGAATTCTTCTGAAAAGACCATAACCACCAAGAGGAAGGAAGCTAAGTATGGTGGTTTGGCACAGGAGTCTGAAGGTCTAGGTTACTTTTCCATTCAGATAATAAAGTATAGAACTGAATCACAGAGCTGGGTAATTATCTTGGTGTAGTCACTGAACCACTTTGTGACTTACTGTCTTTTTCTGTAAAATAACAATCCTGATTCTGGGATCACATACATATGGCCATGTGGCCCATGAACATTAAAACATTTGTGGGAATTTTCAAGATTTTCATTCAAAAGTCACTCCATCATTGATAAACCAACAAAAAGACAGTGTAATCTGGTGTGTTGTTTCCTGAAAAGCAACATCTCTGCTACTTATTGAATTTTGACTTCATAATCAGAAATTATTCTTGATAGTTTTCTTCTCTGGGCCTCCTCTCACTATCATCTGCCAATCATGTCGAGGAGAAAAGGAGAACTTCTATTATAATAAATTTCATAAACAAATCTATACACAAGCAGTTGTGAGGGGTTTGGGGTTACCTTTTTTCTGTAATAGAAAGGATCTACTATTAAGAATTATAATAATGAAATATGGCTGTAAATCTTAAAGTGTGCCCTTCTTCAGGCTGCATTTATATAGATGGTTATATAACAACAGTTATTAAACCTTTTCATTTTGACAATTGATTTGAATACAATATCCATTGTAGACTCATTATAACACAAGATCACCAAAGTTCAAAATTAATTTATTGCTCTTTGTTCCACCCAGCAAAAAGTGTACCTTATCAAAACAATTCCTGTCAGATTGATATTGTGCTGAAACAAAAATATAGATTAGCTATTAAAGTCTTCTCTTTCTAACTGTATTCATGAATGACTTTGTAAAATCCAAGAACTGTGGTGGAGGGAAAAAAAAAAAAAAACGTTGGAAGAGAACTTTTAAATGGGGTGAAGAGGTAAGTAGGAGAAGAGGTCCCATAAAGGTTCCACTCAGGAATTCACCAGTGCAAATTTAAGAATTTACTTATTTAAATAGAACACTGATTTCAGTTAGTATGCCCAGATATTGAACTCGAAACTGGAAACTACTAGTGGAGAAGACATTCATTCCTATTTGGATTGGTTTCCACTTTGCAGTTCAATAATATCTGCACATATGGAACATACATCTCAACAAAGTTCTGCTTAGATACCAAAACTAGAAGTATCTGAACAGACTAGAATGGTTTAGTTCATGTTAGTGATTCAAACTTACTGAATTTTGAAGCTAATAGATCCTAGTTCAAGTACAAAGTGCTCATTGATTTTATTTTATAATTTTTCTTTCAAGTTTCTTTTTAAATTTAATTTCTAGTTAGTTAACATATAGTGTAATATTGGTTTAAGAAGTAGAATTAGTTTTAGGAGTAGAATTTAAATTTAAATTCTAGTTAGTTAAAATATAGTGTAATATTGGTTTAAGGAGTAGAATTTAGTGATTTGTCACTTACATATAATGCCTAGTGCTCATCACAGGGAGTGTCATCCTTAACAGCCATCAACCACAATCATCAAAGAAATTGGATCAGTAATCGAAAATATCTCAACAAGGGGCACCTGGGTGGCTCAGTGGGTTAAATCCTCTGCCTTTGGCTCAGGTCACGATCTCAGGGTCCTGGGATTGAGCCCCACATCGGGCTCTCTGCTCAGCAGGGAGCCTGTTTCCTCCTCTCTCTCTCTCTGCCTGTCTCTCTGCCTACTTTTGATCTATGTCTGTCAAATAAATAAATAAAATCTTAAAAAAAAATCCCAACAAACAAAAGTCCAGGGCCAGATGGCTTCTGAGGGGAATTATACAAAATATTTAAGAAAAAGTTAATACCTACTCTTCTCATACTGTTCCAAAAAATAGAAATGGAAGTTAAATGTCCAAACTCATTCTACAAGGCCAGCATTACCTTGATTCCAAGACCAGACAAAGACCCCACTAAAATGTAGAATTACAGGTTAATATCCCTGATGAACATGGATACAAACATTCTCAACAAGAATGAATCCAACAGGACATTCAAAGAATTATTCACCAAGATCAAGTGGGATTTATTACTGGGCCACAAGGGCAGTTCAATATTCACGAATCAATGTGATACACCATATTAATAAAATGGAGGTTGAGAACCACATGATCATTTCAATAGAAGTAGAAAAAAGTATTTCATGAAGTACAACATCCATTCTTGATAAAAACTTTCAACAAAGTAAGGATAAAAGGGACATGCCTTATAAAAGCCATACAGGAAAAACGCACAGCTAATATCATCCTCAATGGGAAAAAACTCATAGCTCTTCCTCTACAGTCAGGAACAAGACCAGGATGTCTCCTCTCAACATTGCTATTTAACAAAGTACTGGAAGTCCTAGTCTCAGCAATTGACAACAAAAAGAAGTCAAAGCATCTAAATGAGCAGGGAAGAAGTCAAATTTTACTATTTCCAGAAGACATGATACTCTATGTAGAAAATCCAAAAGATTCCACCAAATAATTGCTAGAGCTGATAACACATATTCAGCAAAGTCAGAAGATCCAAATCAATGTACAGAAATGTTTCATTTCTAAACAAAGAAAGAGAAATAAAGGAATTGATCACATTTGTAATTGCACCAAAAAGCACAAGATACCTAAGAATAAACCTAACCAAAGAGGTAAAAGATCTGCTAATTGATTTTAAAAAGAAAAATCTCTAACTTCACCCATTCAATGAAAGTTCCAAGGAAAGATAAAATGTTGTTAGCTTTGTTTTTCGATTAGGCCTATTCAGAAAATTTATTATTATTATTTTTTTTATGCCTGTGCCCTTCTCCATTATCTTCACACTGCAGGGGGTCAGAAGGATGCACAACCACACAGGAGTTTAGATGAAAGAAGAGAAGAGAGGACATATTTTACTACAAGCCTATTTGAGTAAAATTGCAGAAATCCTGAAAATAAATGCTGAAATAAGGAGTGGGTTTTATGCTGTCCTCTGGCATTGATAACCTTAAACTTGTGAGCATATTTGCATTTGTGTATTCCATTGTTAAGTCAGAAACAGTTACCACAAGAAACCACTTGGCAATTCACCTGGCAGCTTTGCTATCTGAATAAAGCCATGAGATTCTCCTAGGAAACAAATACACATACATAGCAGGAAAAATTGTGTTATATATAATGCCTTTACAGGGAGGCCAATTCATCACACATCATTCTTGTTTATATCATCTCCCTGGATAATGGTAGAACTTGAGAATGTATTCCAGGTCTTTGAATCTGCATCTCTTTCCATTTTTCATTCAATCCCTACTTAAGCTTATAAGATTTTTAGTGAGTAAATATTGGTTAAATGTTTTTTCCAATTGGCAATATTCATCTGAAGAGAAGGCATATATGTATTTATATGTCATCTTCATTTGGGCTTTTCACCTTTATTAATATGAGAATCCTTACTTTAAACATTATGTAAACCAGTAATGGTGCATTCAGTTTAAATGTTTACACAAAAGGGGGGATGAAAAAATTAGGCTGTTAGAATAATCCCACATAATTCATTTCAGTGGAGTTTAGCTCATTTATTGTTATGTGGATTTCAAGTAACTTCAGGAATTGAAGTCTTTCAAATTTAAGATATATCAAAATATTAGCCTTCAGTTTGTTCCAAGAACATAATTTCATCCCATTGGTGCAAAAATACAATTGCAATGGCAAATAAAATTGCTTCATTTCCTGAGAATTTTGTTTTCTATTTCCGTGAAACTGCTTTTAGTTGCTTGTGTTAAAGTTTTGTCTCTTTCTGCCTTAACTAGGTAAAACATAATTTTGTGACAGTATTTGCATTTCTAGTCTACAGCACTATAATCTGGGCATCTCAATATTAATTTCCTTTAGACATTTAATTTATAGTGTAGGGCATGACGCATTTTATGATGAATGACTTTATTGCATTTCACAGATATTGTACTATTTACAAATTGGAGGAATGTGGCAAAAACTTGTCAAGCAAATCTATTGCAGCCATTTTTCCAACATGGACTCATTTTGTGTCTCTGTGTCACATTTTGGTAATTCTTGCAATATATTAAACTTTAAAAAAAATTTTTTTAAATTTTTTTATTTATTTTCAGCGTAACAGTATTCATTGTTTTTTCACCACACCCAGTGCTCCATGCAATCTGTGCCCTCCCTAATATCCAACACCTGGTTCCCCCAACCTCCCACCCCCCGGCCTTCAAAACCCTCAGGTTGTTTTTCAGAGTCCATAGTCTCTCATGGTTCACCTCCCCTTCCCATTTCCCTCAACTCCCTCCTCCTCTCCATCTACCCTTGTCCTCCATATTATTTGTTATGCTCCACAAATAAGTGAAACCATATGGTACTTGACTCTATCTGCTTGACTTATTTCACTCAGCATAATCTCTTCCAGTCCTGTCCATGTTGCTATGAAAGTTGGGTATTCGTCCTTTCTTATGGAGGCATAATACTCCATAGTGTATATGGACCACATCTTCTTTATCCATTCGTCTGTTGAAGGGCATCTTGGTTCTTTCCACAGTTTGGCGACCGTGGCCATTGCTGCTATAAACATTGGGGTACAGATGGCCCTTCTTTTCACTACATCTGTATCTTTGGGGTAAATACCCAGTAGTGCAATTGCAGGGTCATAGGGAAGCTCTATTTTTAACTTCTTGAGGAATCTCCACACTGTTCTCCAAAGTGGCTGCACCAGCTTGCATTCCCAAAAACAGTGTAAGAGGGTTCTCCTTTCTCCACATCCTCTCCAACACACGTTGTTTCCTGTCTTGCTAATTTTGGCCATTCTAACTGGTGTAAGGTGGTATCTCAATGTGGTTTTGATTTGAATCTCCCTGATGGCTAGTGATGATGACCATTTTTTCATGTGTCTGATAGCCATTTGTATGTCTTCATTGGAGAAGTCTCTGTTCATATCTTCTGCCCATTTTTTAATATGATTGTCTGTTTTGTGTGTGTTGAGTTTAAGGAGTTCTTTATAGATCCTGGATATCAACCTTTTGTCTGTACTGTCATTTGCAAATATCTTCTCCCATTCCGTGGGTTGCCTCTTTGTTTTGTTGACTGTTTCTTTTGCTGTGCAGAAGCTTTTGATCTTGATGAAGTCCCAAAAGTTCATTTTCACTTGTTTCCATCGCCTTTGGAGACATATCTTGAAAGAAGTTGCTGTGGCTGATATCAAAGAGGTTACTGCCTATGTTCTCCTCGAGGATTCTGATGGATTCCTGTCTCACGTTGAGGTGTTTTATCCATTTCGAGTTTATCTTTGTGTACGGTGTAAGAGAATGGTCGAGTTTCATTCTTCTACATATAGCTGTCCAGTTTTCCCAGCACCATTTATTGAAGAGACTGTCTTTTTTCCACTGGATATTTTTTCCTGTTTTGTCGAAGATTATTTGACCATAGAGTTGAGGGTTCATATCTGGTCTCTCTACTCTGTTCCACTGGTCTATGTGTCTGTTTTTATGCCAGTACCATGCTGTCTTGGTGATCACAGCTTTGTAGTTAAACTTTTAATAGTTTTTACATTTCCTGTGGTGATCTGTGAGTAGTAATCTTTGATGTTACTATTCTAATTATTTTGGGGTGTCAGAAACCATGACACATAAAATAGCAAACTTAATTGGTGAATGAATGTTGTGTGTGTTTTGATTGCTCCACCCACCAGGAATCCCTCCATCTCTCTCTCTTTTCTTTGGCTTCCCTATTTCGTGAGACACAAAATATTGAAATTTTATCAACCAATAACTCTACAATGGCTTCTGAGTGTTCAAGTGATAAAAGAAGAAGTTTCATATCTCTCAGTTTAAATCAAAAGATAAAAATGTTCAAAATGATAAAATGATTAAGCTTAGTAAGAAAGGCACAGAGAAAGCCAAGATAAGTCAAAAGGCAGGTCTCTCACACGGATTAGCTAAGTTGTTGATGCAATGGAATAGTTCTTGAAGGAAATTTAAAGTGCTATTCCAAAGAACACACAAATGAAAAGAACAGAACAGTCTTATGGTTGATATGGAGAAAGTTTCAGTTGTCAGGATAGAAGATTAAACCAGCCACAATATCCCCTTAAACCAAAACCTAATCCAGAGCGAGGCCCTAACTCTCTCCAAATCTGTGAAGGCTGAGAGAGGTGAAGAAACTACAAAAGAAAAATTTGAAGCTAGCAGACTCTTGTTCATGAGGTTTAGAGAAATAAACCATCTCTGTAATTTAAAAATGTAAGATGAAGCAGCAAGTGCTCATGTAGAAGCTGCAGAGTCATCAAGAAGATGGCTATATTAGAGCCTAGATGTCCACCAACAGATGAATGGATAAAGAAGATGTGGTATATATACACAATGGAATACTATGCAGCCATCAAAAGACATGAAATCTTGCCATTTGCTACGACGTGGATGGAACTAGAGGGTATCAGACTTAGCGAAATAAGTCAATCGGAGAAAGACAACTATCATATGATTTCTTTGATATGAGGAAGTGGAGATGCAATGCGGGGGGGTTGGGGGGAGGTAGGAAAAGAAAAAATGAAAAGATGGGATTGGGAGGGAGACAAACCATAAAAGACTCAATCTCAAAAAACAGACTGAGGGTTGCTGGGGGGAGGGGGGATGGGAGAGGGTGGTGGGGAAATGGACATTGGGAAGGGTATGTGCTATGATGAGTGCTGTGAAATGTGTAAACCTGGCGATTCACAGAACTGTACCCCTGGGGATAAAAACACATTATATGTTTATTTTAAAAAAATTTAAAAAAAAGAATATGGCTATATTAAACAAAGGATTTTCTTTTTAAGATCATTTATTTATTTATTTATTTATTTGAAGGAAAGAGAGCATGCAAGTGAAAGAGAGCATAAGCATGGGGGAGGTGCAGAGGAAGAGGGAGAAGCAGACTCCTGGCTGAAGACTATTGAAAAGACAAGAGAAGATTTAGAATATTACGTAATTTTTTTGAAAGAGCAGTGACAGGAATGAAGATTGACTCTAGTTTTAAAGGAAGTCCTACTATAGGTAAAATGCTATCAAACAACATCACAAGTTAAGGAAAACTTATTCATCAAGGGGAAATAGAAACCCTATGGGAAACTTTTTTTTTTTAATTCCAATATAGTTAACATGCAGTTTTATTAGTTCTAGATGTACAATATAGTAATTCAACAATTTCATACATCACCCAGTGCTTATCACAAGTGCACTCCTTAATCCTCATCATCTATTTCACCTGTCCTCTACCCACCTCACTCTGTTAACCATCAGTTTGTTCTCTATAGTTGAGTCTGTTTCTTGGCTGGCACTTGATCCCTCTCTCTCTCTTTTTCTTCTTTTTTTTTTTTCTTTGTTCATTTGTTTTCTTTCTTAAATTCCACATATGAGTGAAAACATATGGTATTTGTTTTTCCAAGACTTATTTTGCTTAACATTATACTTATCAGCTCCATCCACATCATTGGAAATAGCAAAAATTCATTCTTTTTAATGGCTGAATACTCCATTTCTTTATCCACAATTTGTCTGCTTCCATAATTTGGCTATTGTAAATAACACTGCTATAAACATAAGGATGCATGTATCCCTTTGTTTGTTTTTTATCTCCACAAGGCTCAATTTTATTTTATTTTTAAATTTCAACTCAATTATTTTTATTTAACACATAATGTATTACTAGCTTCAGAGGTAAAGATCAGCGATTCCTCAGGCTCATGTAACACCCAGTATTCATTACATCATGTGTCCCCCAATGTCCCACGCAGTTACCCATCCCTGACCCCCTCCTTTCCAGCAACTCTCAGTTTGTTTTGTATAGTTGAGTCCCTTATGGATGGTCTCCCTCTTTGATTTCATCTTGTTTTATTTTTTCCCTGTCTTCACCTATGATCCTCTGTTTTGTTTTGTAAGTTCCACATATGAGTGAGATCATATGATAATTGTTTTTCTGATTGACTTATTTTGCTTAACATAATACCCTGTAGTTCCATCCACATTGTTGCAAATGGCAAGATTTCATTTTTAGTGGCTCTGTAATATTTCATTTGTATGTACATACATATACGTGTGTAGATATATCCATCTACATCTATTTGTAGATGTAGATAGATATATGTAGATGTATACATATAGATGTAGATAGATATATCTACATCTAGATAGATGAGATATAGATATAGATATAGATATAGATAGATATAGATATAGATATAGATAGATATTCACATCTTCTTTACCCATTCTTCTGTCTATGGACATCTGGGCTCCTTCCATGGTATGGCTATTGTGGCATTGCTGCTATAAATATAGTGAAGTTGCCCCTTTTGATCACTATATTTGTATCTTTGGGGGTAAACCCCTGGTATTGAAATTGCTGGGTCATAGGGTAGCTCTATTTTCAACTTTTTGAGGGACCTCCATACTGTTTTCCAGAGTGGCTGTACTAGCTTGTATTCCCACCAACAGTGTAAGAGGGTTCCTCTTCTCCACATCCTCCCCAACATCTGTCATTTCCTGACTTGCTGATTTTAGACATTCTAAATGGTGTGAGATGGTATCTCACTGTGGTTTTGATTTGTATTTCCCTGATGACAACTGACGTGGAGCATTTTTCATGTGTCTCTTAGCTGTTTGCATGTCTTCTTTGGAGAAATATCTGTTCATGTCTTCTGCCCATTTCTTGACTGGGTTATTTGTTCTTTGGAAGTTGAGTTTTATAAGTCCCTTATAGATTTTGGGTACTATCCCTTTATATGATAAGACATTTGCACATATCTTCTCCCATTCTGTTAGTTGTCTTTTGGATTTGTCAACTATTTCCTTTGATGTGCGAAAGCTTTTCATCTTGAAGTTCCATTAGATCATTTTTGCCTTTGTTTTCCCTTGCCTTTGGAAATGTGTCTAGCAAGAAGTTGCTGTGGCCAAGGTCACAGAAAATGTTACCTCTGTTCTCCTCTAGGATTTTGGTGGATTTTGTCTCACATTGAGGTCTTTCATCTATTTGGGGTCTATTTTTGTGTAGGGTGTAAGGAAATGATCCAGTTTCATTCTGCATGTGGCTGTCCAATTTCCCAACACCATTTGTTGAAGAAAATGTCTTTTTTCCATTGGACATTCTTTCCTGCTTTGTCAAATGTTAGTTGGCCATAGAGTTGAAGGTCCATTTCTTGGTTCTCTATTCTGTTGCACTGATATATTTGCCAGTACCATAATGTCTTGATGATCACTTCTTTGTAAGAGAGCTTCAACTGTGATTCCAGCAATTTTGGTTTTATAATAGAGCTTTTATAATAGCTCTTGTTTTATAATAGAACTTTTATAATAGAGATTTGTAATAGAGCTTCATTGTGATGCCAGGAACTTTGGTTTTATTTTTCAACATTTCTTTGGCTATTCAGGGTCTTTTCCTGTTGCTTACAAATTTTAGGATTATTTGTTCCACTCTGTGAAAAAAGTCGGTGGTATTTTGAGAATGATTACATTTAATGTATAGACTGCTCTAGGTAGCATCGACATTTTAACAGTATTTATTCTTCCAATTCATAAGCATGGAATATTTTTGCATTCATTTGTGTCTTCCTCAGTTTCTTTCATGAGTGTTCTATAGTTTTCAGAGTACAGATAATTTGCTTCTTTGGTTAGATTTTTTCCTAGGTATCTTATGGGTTTTGGTACAATTACAAATGAGATCAATTCAATATCTCTTTCTTCTGTCTCACTGTTAGTATATAAAATGTAACTGATTTTTGTACATTGACTTTGCATCCTTCCACTTTGTTGAATTGCTTTAGAGTTCTAGCAATTTGGGGGTGGAATCTTTGGGGATTTCCACGTACAGTATCATTTCATTTATGAAGGGTGAGAGTTTGACTTCTTTGACTCTTTGGATACCTCTTATTTCTTTTTTGGTCTGATTGCTGAAGCTAAAACCTATAGTACTATATTGAACAACAGTGGTGATAGTGGATATCCCTGCCATGTTCGTGACCTTAGGGGAAAAGCTCTCATTTTTTCCCCATCGAGAATGATATTCACTATTGGCTTTTCATAGATGGCTTTTACTACATTGAGATATGTTCTCTTTATCCCTACACTGTGAAGAGTTTTAATCAATAAAGGATGTTGTACTTTGTCAAATGCTTTTTCTGCATTTGTTGAAAGGATCCTATGGTTCTTGTTCTTTCTTTTCTGATGTGGTGTATCACTTTAATTGATTTGCAGATGTTGAACCACCCTTGTAGCCCAAGAATAGGTCTCAGTTGGTCATGATGAATAAGACTTTTAATGTACTGTGGGATCCTATTAGCTAGTATCTTGGTGAGAACTTTTGCATCAATTTTCATCAGCATCTATCTTTTTTTTTTTTTTAGCATGTATCCTTTTGATTTAGTGTTTTTATTTTGTTTTATTTTCTGTTTTTTTGTGGGGGTTTTTTTGTTGTTGTTTTGGGGGTTTTTTGGTTTTTGTTTTCATATTGTTTGGGTAAATAACCAGTAGTACAATTACTGGATCATAAGGTAGTCCAATTTTCAATGTTTTGAGGAACCTCAATATTGTCTTCCACATGGAAGGTTTGTGTTCCCTCCAGTAGAGCAAGAGGTCTTTTTCTTCACATGCTCACCAACACTTGTTTCTTCTGTTTGTTTTGTTTTGTTCAATTTTAGCATTACTGATAACTATGAGTTGATATCTGATTGTGGTTGTGATTTGCATTTACCTGATCATGAGTGATGTTGAACATCTTTTCATGTGCTTTTTGGCTAGCTACCTAGATATCTTGTCTGGAGAAATGTCTGCTCATGTATTCTGCCCACTATTAATTTGTTTTTGGGTTATTGAGTTATAAAACTTCCTTATGTATTTTGGTTGCTAAGACTTTATCAGATATGTCCTTTGCAAATATATTCTCCAATTCCGTAGGTAGACTTTTAGTTTGGTGAACAATTTCTTTTTTTTTTTTCAGTTTTTATTTTTAAAAATTTTTTTCAGTTTTTATTTTTATTTTTTTTTATTTATTTTCAGCGTAACAGTATTCATTGTTTTTTCACCACACCCAGTGCTCCATGCAATCTGTGCCCTCCCTAATACCCACCACCTGGTTCCCCCACCCTCCCACCCCGCCCCTTCAAAACCCTCAGGTTGTTTTTCAGAGTCCATAGTCTCTCATGGTTCACCTCCCCTTCCAATTTCCCTCAACTCCCTTCTCCTCTCCATCTACCCTTGTCCTCTATATTATTTGTCATGCTCCACCAATAAGTGAAACCATATGATACTTGACTTTCTCTGCTTGACTTATTTCACTCAACATAATCTCTTCCAGTCCCGTCCATGTTGCTACAAAAGTTGGGTATTCGTCCTTTCTGATGGAGGCATAATACTCCATAGTGTATATGGACCACATCTTCCTTATCCATTCATCCGTTGAAGGGCATCTTGGTTCTTTCCACAGTTTGGCGACCGTGGCCATTGCTGCTATAAACATTGGGGTACAGATGGCCCTTCTTTTCACTACATCTGTATCTTTGGGGTAAATACCCAGTAGTGCAATTGCAGGGTCATAGGGAAGATCTATTTTTAATTTCCTGAGGAATCTCCACACTGTTCTCCAAAGTGGCTGCACCAGTTTGCATTCCCACCAACAGTGTAAGAGGGTTCCCCTTTCTCCACATCCTCTCCAACACACGTTGTTTCCTGTCTTGCTAATTTTGGCCATTCTAACTGGTGTAAGGTGGTATCTCAATGTGGTTTTGATTTGAATCTCCCTGATGGCTAGTGATGATGAACATTTTTTCATGTGTCTGGTAGCCATTTGTATGTCTTCATTGGAGAAGTGTCTGTTCATATCTTCTGCCCATTTTTTCAGTTTTTATTTTTAAGTAATCTCTACACCCATCATGGAGCTCAAACTTACAATCCCAAGATCAAGAGTCACACTCTACTAAGCCAAACAGGTGTCTCATTTGATGAACATTTCTTTGGTATACAGAAACTTTTTATTTTAATAATTCCCAATAGTTTATGTTTGGTTTTATTCCTCTTGCCTCAGAAGACATATCTAGAAAAATGTTGCTATGGTTGGTGTCAGAGACATTACTGTCTGTGCTCTCTTCTAGGATTTCTATGGTTTCAGTTCTCATATTTAGGTGCTTCATCCATTTTGAATTTATTTTTGTGTGTGGTGTAAGAAAGTGGTTCAGTTTCATTATTTGCATGTAGCTCTTCAGTTCTCCCAACACTTTTATTGAAGACACTGTCTTTTTCCCATTGGTTAACCTCTCTTGTTTTGTTGAAGATTAATTGACCAGAGAGCTGCGGGTTTATTTCTGGGCTTCCTATTCTGTTCCATCAATCTATGTGTATATTTTTGTGACAGTACAATAACGTTTTGGTTACTACAGCTTTGCAATATAAATTGAAGCTTGGAATTGTGATACCTCTAGCTTTTCTTCTTCTTGTTTTAAAGATTTTGTTTATTTATTTGACAGAGAGACACATCAAGAGAGGGAACACAAGCAGGATGAGTGGGAGAGGGAGAAGCAGACTTCCCACTGAGCAGCTAAGCAGGCAGCCCAATGCAGGGCTTGATCCAAGGATGCTGGGATCATGACCTGAGCCTAAGGCAGATGCTTAATAACTGAGCCACCCAGGTGCCCCTGCTTTTGTTTTTAATATTGCATTGCCTATTCATCATAGGTTGTAGTTTCATTAGGATTGTTCTAGTTCTGTGAAAAATGCTATTGATATTTGGTTAGGGATTGCATTAAATGTGCTTACACATTTCAACAGTATTTGTTTTTCTGATCTGTGAGCATGGACTGTATTTCCATGACCTTGTGTTTTCTTCAATTTCATTCATATTTTGTAGTTTTTAAAGTACAGATCTTTCACCTTTTTGGTTAGGTTTCTTAGGTATCTTATTATTTTTAGTGCAATTGTAAATGAGATTTTTAAAAATTTCTTTCTTGCTGCTTCATTATTAGTGTATAGAAATGCAAAGATTCCTATACACTGATTTTGTAATGTGACTTTACTGAATTAATTTATCAGTTCTAGTAGTTTTTTAATGGAGGTTTTAGGCTTTTGTGCATAGAGTATCATCTCTTTTGTAAATAATGAAAGTTTGACTTCTTCTTTACCAAGTTAATTTTTTGTTTGTTTTAAAAATGTTTACTTATCTATTTATTTATGAAAGACACACAGAGAGAGGCAGAGGAAGAAGCAGGCTTCCCGTTGAGCAAGGAGCCCAACGTGGGACTCTATCTCAGGACCCTGGGATCATGACCTGAGCCAAAGGCAGCTGCTGAACTGACTGAGCCACCCAGATGTCCCCTTATTTACCAAGTTAGAAGCCTCTTATTTATTTTCGTTGCCTGATTGCTGTAGTTAGGACTTCCAGTACTATGATGAATAAAAGCAAGAGAGGACATCTTTATCTTGTTCCATCTTTATTTTGATGGATTTCTGTGTCACATTGAGGTCTTTCATCCATTTTGAGTTTCTCATTGTGTATGGTGTAAAAGAATGATCGACTTTCATTCTTCTGTATATAGTTGTCCAAATATCCCCAGCATCATTTATTGAAAAGACTCTATTTTTTACATTGGATTATTTTTTTTCCTGTTTTGTCGAAGATTATTTGACCACAGAGTTGAGGGTCCATATATGGGCTCTCTACTCTGTTTCATTGGTCTGTGGGTCTGTTTTTGTCTCAGTACCATGCTGTCTTGGTGATCACAGCTTTGTAATAAAGTTTGAAATCATGCAAAGTGGTGCTTCCAGCTTTGTTTTCTTTTTCAACATTTCCTTGGCAATTTGGGGTCTTTTCCGGTTCCATACAAATTTTGGGATTGTTTGTTCCAGCACTTTGAAAAATACTGATGGTATCTTGATTGTGATGGCATTGAATGTATAGATTTCTCTGGGTAGCATAGACATTTTAACAATGTTTATTCTTCTGATCCATAAGCATGGAATATTTTTTTCACCTTTTTTGCATCTTCTTCAATTTCTTTCATGAGTGTTCTTAGTTCCTTGAGTATAGATCTTTTATCTCTTTGGTTAGGCTTATTCCAAGGTATCGTATGGTTTTTGGTGCTATTGTAAATGTAGTCAATTCTCCAATTTCCCTTTCTACAGTTTCATTGTTAGTGTATAAGAAAGTAACTGATTTCTGTACATTGATTTTGTATCCTGCCACATTACTGAATTGCTGTATGGGTTCTAGTAATTTGGGGATGCAGTCTTTTGGGTTTTCTACATAAAGTATCATATCATCTGTGAAGAGAGAAAGTTTGACTTCTTCTTTGCCAATCTGAATACCTTTTATTTCTTTTTGTTGTCTTATTGCTGTTGCTAGGACTTCTAGTATTATGTTGAACAATAGTGGCGAGAGTGGGCATCAAGAGTTCCTGATCTTAAGGGGAAGGCTCTCAGCTTTCCCCCACTGAGAATGATATTTGCTGTGGGTTTTTCATAGATGGATTTTATGAAGTTGAGGAATATTCCCTCTGACCCTATACTCTTATGAGTTTTAATCAGAAAAAGATGCGACAGAATTGCAGCTCCCCACTTCATACCTCAAAACTGGCCACCAGAGATATTCTATTGGTATAGATCCTGATATATCCTCTTACATCTCAGGCTGATTTCGTGGGTGTTCAGAGTGGTCTGGCAGAGATACAGCTCAGTTCAGGGGACCAGTTGAAATAGGGTCCCCTACTTCTTCACCATCTTGTGTGGGTCCTTGGGTATAATTTTAAATGGGATTAATTTCTTAATTTCTCTTTCTACTTCATTATGTATAGAAATGCAACAGAATTCTGCACATTCATTTTGTATCCTGAAACTTTAACGAATTTATGTACCTGTCCCAGCAGTTTATTGGTGGTCTTTTGGATTTTCTCTAGAATATGATGTCATGTGCAAATAGGGGAAATTTTACTTCTTCCTTACCAATTATGATGCATATTATTTCTTTATGTTATGTGGTTGCCATGGCTAGGACTTTCAGCATTATGTTGTGTTAAAGTGGTTCGAGTAGACATTCTTGCCTTGTACCTGACCTTAGGAGAAAAGCTTGCATGTTTTCAACGTTAATGATGATGTTACCTCTGGATTTTTCATAGATAGCTTGTATTATTTTGAGGTACATTCTCTCTATTCCTACTTTGTTGAGTTTTTTTTTTTTTAATGGATGGACGTAACTTTGTCAAATTTTTTTTTTTTGGCATCTATTGAAATGATCATATGCTTCTTACCATTTTCTCGTGATGTGATGTATCACATTGATTGATTTGTGAATACTGAACCACACTTAAAACCTGGGGGAAAAAATCTCACTTGCCTGTGGTAGATGACTGATTTACTCTATTGTTGGGTTCCACTGGCTACTGTGTTTTGGAGGATATTTCATCTATATTCATCATAGATATTGTCCTGCAGTTCTCTTTTTTAATGGAGTCTTTATCTGGTTTTCATATGAGGGTAATGCTAGTCACATTGAATGAATTTGGAAATTTTCCTTCTTTTTGTATTTTTTTGAAATAGGTTGAGAAAAAAAGAGATTCACTCTCCTTTAAATCTTGGTAAGGGTCACTTGGGTGGCTCACTCAGTTGAGCGTCCAACTCTTAATGTCAGCTTAAGTAATGGTCACAGGGTCAAAGGATCAAGACCCACATAAGGCTCCTCATTCAGCACAGAGTCTGCTTGTTCCTCTCTCTGCTCCTCCCCTCCCACTCATACCTCCTCTCTCTCTCTCTCAAATAAATAAGTAAATAAATAAATAAAGCAAACAAATAAATAAAATATTTAAATGTTTGGTAGAATTTGCTTGTAAAGCTACCTAGTCCTGAACTTCTTTTTGTTGTGAGATTCTTGATTATTGATTCAATATTCTTGCTGGTTTTCAGTCCATTCAAATTTTCTATTTCTTCTTGTCTCAGATTTGTAGTTTGTATATTTCTAGGAATTTACCATTTCTTCTACATTGTCCAATTTTTGGCATATTTTTATGATATTCTCTTATAATTGTATTTTTTGGCATTGGTTATTATTTCTCCTCATTTCTGATGTTATTTATTGGAGTCTTTTTATTTTTTTATAAATATATCTAGCAATTTCATTAATTTTTCAAAGAACCAGCTCCTTGTTTCATTGATTGTCTGTTTTGTTTTCTTGTTGCTGCTGTCTGTTTTTGTTTTTTAACTCTATATCCTCTATTTCTCTTCTCATCTTTTTTTTAATTTCCTTCCTTCTATTGTTTTAGGTTTCATTTGTTATTCTTTTTGTGGTTCCTATAAATGTAAGGTTAAGTTATTTGTTTGAGATTTTTCTTACTTCTTAAGGTAGGCCTGTATTGCTATAAACTTCCCTCATAAAACTGCTTTCACTGCATCCCAAAGCTTTTTGACCATTGTGTTTTCATGTGGTGCAAATTTGTATTTCCTCTTATATATCCTGGTTGATCCATTCCTTGTATAGTAGCATGTTGTTTACCTCCATGTATTTGTGGTCTTTCCATATTTTTTTTCTTGTGGTCGACTTTTACTTTCATAGTAAAGTGGTCAGAAAAGATGCATGGTATGACTCTGATCTTATTAAATTTGTTGAGGTCTGTTTTGTGAGCTAATATGCTCTTTATTCTAGAAGATGTTCCATGTGCACTAGAAAAGAATGTGTGTTTTGATGTTTTAGAATAGAATGTTCTGAATATATCTGTTAAATCCATCTCTTCCAGTGTATCATTCAAAGCCAGGCTTTCCTTGTTGATTTCCTGTTCAGATGATCTGTCCATTGATATAAATAGGGTGTACAATGCCATACTATTATTGCATTATTATTGATTATTTCATTTATATTTGTTATTAAGTGCATTATAATATGTGCATGCCCATATGGCAATTGAATGGCAAGATGAATCTGCAAGTGTGATAAAACAACAAAGAACTACACTATGGTAAATTCATGGTTTTATATTATAATTATGTAAGATGTGATCATTAGAAGAAACTGAGGGAAGGGTATATGGAACAGTTATGCACTATTTTGCAACTTATGTTGAATTTAGAACCATTGCAAATTAAAAGTGAAGAAAAAGACCTTCATAAACAATCTGCTTCATTTTTGCCCATCTGCTGGTGTATGAAGTCTAAAAACAATGTATTGAAAATGGCTTAGCCACAAAATCTAAATAGTTTATGTCTTTGGATCACTTTGTTCATGGTGAATTTCAATTTTTTTGTGAGGGAAAAAAATATATTTTACCATGCTTTTTTTCAGAGTTTATCTTTAATGAAATATATAAGTATCTTATGTAATACTCTACAGCATAGTATAAATTTGAAATAATTGTAAGGCATATTTTCCAAAGTATCATGTAATTTTGAAAATCAAAAATCTGAGAATAATGTCACCAAAGTGGTGACAGAAGAGACCCCAGTCTTCATTCCTCTACAAACACCAACAATTAGATAACTATGCATGAACAAAACAGCTCTGCAAGAGTTCTTCAGTCTACTTTAAAACTTTAGCAACATGTTGGAAGAAAAAGCCTGAATATAATCATGCAAGAAGGGAAAGGAAACAATTTCATTTTGCTTGCATCATCCCATTACGCACACCAATATTACTCAACATCAAGAGCAAATTCCCCAGCTTGGAAGAGATATCCTCACCAGGAAAGAAAGAGCAGGATGAGTGGCCAGCTTTTCCAGAATTTCTAGGTACCACAGGAAGCTATCACATCAGTTTTATGCCCACCAAACATATAAAGCTGAGAAGTATACAGATGACTAGGGACAAGGAAGAAAAACAGGGGTTGCCAACAGCAGACATGCAGTGGAAGCAATCATTGTTCACAGTGGCCTACTCTGCAGTCAAACTTGGGTGATTTGATAACTGAAGAAACTAATGGCCACTATTGATATCACTAATATCCTGCAGATTTCACCAGTTTTCAGCCCAAAGGTATTTGTTTGCTTATGCTGGCTACCTGAGTGCCTCCCCAGATCCTGCCATCCCCACCTTTTCCAGAGACTGAGAACTACAGTAACATCCAGCCTATGACTTTGTAGCAGAGTAAAATCAGGATACTAGCCAAGACTCCAATGGCTAACATGCACATCGGGCTAGTCCCAACACCTGTGCATTTCCATACCACTTGCTTGATCCTTGGCAAAGCCCTTCACTACAGTGCACAAGCCCAGTGAGAAACTGTGCAGCCATAGGAGAATATGCCAACAACTAAGGTCCTTATAGCTGGAAGTGTAACTGCAGTTGGGCTCAATTCTTACTGCATGCACTGGTGCTCACCACTATATATGTACCTGCAAGTGGCACCTGCCACTACACAGGCATCTGCAGCTGGTCCCCACAGCAGCATGTTTGCACACCACTAGCTCCAGCCGCCACCACCTGAACTGATTCCTAGCCAGTGAAACTGGACATGAAACAAGGTTTGCACTAAGCACAGACTACCCACTGTACTATCCAAGAAGAATGCAGTTTTTAACAAGGTGGACCCCAATGAATTGAGCTGACAATAGTAATGCCTCCCTGGACCACCTACTGCCACGTGCCCTGCAGTTGTCAACCTGCACCACTAGTACTGGAGTAACAGCATACTCCAGTATGCCCCCTCCCCTTCCCTTAGAAAACTCATTCATAAACACTACAAGACTACTTTGTTAAGTGCAAATGTCTACACAAGGCTACAGACATTACAAAGAACCACAGAGACATGACTCCACCAAAGAGATAGAATAAACCTCTGTAAATGGCCCCAAACTAATAAAACCCATAAATTTCCCAGCAAAAAATTCAGAATTATTATAAATTACTCTAAAGATGTTCAGAGACCTGTAAAAGTACAAAGATAAATAATTTAATAATGTCAGGAAAACAATACAAGAACAAAATGAATTAAGAGATACAAAAATTAAAAAAAAAGAATCAAACATACATGTGGCCAATTAATTTACAAACAAGGGGCCAAAAATATACAATGAGGAAAGAACAGCCTCTTCAATAAATGCAAAAGAATGAAACTGGGCCACTATTTTACATCATAGATCAAAATTACCTCAAAGTGCTTTCAAGACTTGAATGTGAGACCTGAAACCATAAAATCCCTAAAATCTACTGAATGGGAGAAAATATTTGCAAATCATACCTGAAAAAGAGGCTAATATTCAAAATACACGAAAAAGTCATATAACTCAATAGCAAATTATTAATAATAGTAATAAACAATCAAATAAAAAATGGATCTGAGTTAATATTTTTCCAAAGAAGATATGCAGATGGGCAATAGGCAATCAGGAAAATGCAAATTAAAACCACAGTGAGGAATTATCTCACACATGTTAGAGTGACTATTATGAAAAAGAAAAACAAAACGACAAGTTTTGGTGAAGATGGGCAAAGAAGGGACCCTTTCAACATTGTTGGTGAGAATGTAAACATATTTAGTCACCATGGCAAAAAGTATGGAAGTCCTTAAATAAAAAACATAAAACTAAGACTATTATATAATCCAACAATTTCACTCCTGAGTTTTTATCCAGGGAAAATGAAAATACTAATTCAAAAAGTTATATGAATGCCCATGTTTATTGCAGCATAATTTATGATCATCAAGACATGAAAAAAATCCATTGATAGATGAATTAAGAACATATGATATGTATATACATATTCAATCATAAAAAAGAATAAAAATGAGACAAGAATCAATCACAAAGACATGTGAAGTGAAATAAATCACAGAAAAACAAAAGTATCATATGATTTCACATGTGAAATCTAAAATCAACAACAATAACAAACAAACAAAAATAAATAAAACATGATCATAGATACAAAGAACAAATTGAGGGTTGCCCAAGCCATGGGAAGGAGATGATGAATTGGGTGAAGAGGGTCAAAAAACACAAATTTCCAGTAAAAAAATAAATAAGTCAAGGTACTGTAATGTACAGCATGATGATTATAGTTAATAATACTTCATTGCATAGTTTAAATATAGTTAGGAAAATAGATCACAAAAGCCCTCATCATAAGAAAAAAAAATGTAACTACAGTAATGATAGACAGCAAATGGTCTTACTGTGGTGATAATTACAATAATACAAGCATTAAATCATTAAATTGTGCATCTGAAAGTAATATAACATTATGTAAATTATACCCTAATTTAAAAAATGAATGAATCAATACACAAAACAAAAATTTTGAAGCTGAAACATAAAGTGATTGAACTAGAGAATTTCAAGACCAGAATGACAAAGCAAAAGAAATAAATCAGGGTGTTGTTAAAAGAGATCAATTGAAATTAACCAATCAGATAAATAAACAAATAAAATAGAAAAGAAAAAGAATGGAAGGAAACAAGGAAAGTTAGTGACAGTTATGTGACTCCATAAAGAAAATCAGTCTACGTGTTCTTGGAGTCCCATTAGAAGAAGAGCTACAGAAAGGGATAGAAGGTTTATTTAAAGAAATAATGCATAAGAAATTTCCAGCCAGAGGGAGAAATTTGGACAATCAACTTCATCACGTTAATAGGCCAGAAAAATTTTAATGCAAAATGATCTTTTCTACAACAAATTATTCTAAAACAGTCTAAAATCTAACACAAGAAAGGAATTTTAAAAGCAGCAAGATAGAGATGTAGTGAAAAGAAGGGTCATGTGTACCCCAATGGTCACAGCAGCAATGTCCACAATAGCCAAACTGTGGAAAGCACCAAGATGAATAAAGCAGATGTGGTCCATATACACAATGAAATAGTATTCAGCCATCAGAAAGGATGAATACCCAATTTTTGAATTAACATGGATGGGATTGAAGGAGATTATGCTAAGTGAAAGAAGTCAAACAGAGAAAGTCAATTATCATATAGTTTTACTTATTTGTGGAACATAAGGAATAGCAAGGAGAACATTAAGAGAATGAGGGGAAAGATGAAGTGGGAGAAGTCAGGGTGGGAGATGAACCATGAGAGACTATAGACTCCAGGAAACAAACTGAGGGTTTTAGAGGGGAAAGAGGTCGGGGGATGGGTGAGCCTTGTGATGGGTATTAAGAAAGATACGGATTGCATGGAGCACTGATTGCTATACACAAACAATGAATCATGGAACACTACATCAAAAACTAATATATTATATGGTGACTAATATAACACAATAAAAATGGTTGAATGACTAAATACCCCTTTGGGAATAAAATATGAATCACCAGACCTTCCTATAAATAAATAAATTAATTAATTAATTAATTAATTTTTGGAAACTTTTTTTTTTTAAGCAACAAGAGAAAAAAAAAAAACACAAAAAGCCATCGGTGGATTCCTCAGCAGAGACTCGGCAAGCAATGAGACAATGGAATGCTATATTTAACATACTAAAAGAAATTCTAAATGAAGAATATTTTACCTAGTGAAGGTGCACTTCATAAAGTAAGGCAAAAAGGACACCTGAGTGGCTCAGTTAGTTAAGCATCTGCCTTTGGCTCAGGCCATGATCCCAGAGTCTTGGGATCTAGCCCCACATCAGGCTCCTTGCTCAGCAGGGGAGTCTGCTTATCCTTCTCCCTCCTGCTTGTTCTCTCTCTCTCTCTCTATCTCTCATATAGATAAATAAAAGTCTTAAAAAAAGAAATAAAGGCAAAATAAAATGTTCTTTAACAAACAAAAGCTAACAGAGATCATTACCAATAGACCTGTCTTTAAATAAATGCTGAAGTGGGTTCATAAGCTGAAAATGATGCTAATTAGTAACACTAAAACACATGAAATTATATAATTCATATGGAACTATATGAAATATATGAAATATACAATATGCTGCTAAGTGTATGAAATATATAGTACACTGATAAAGGTAAACATGCAGTCAGATTCAGAATACTCTAATATTGTAATGAGGTGGTGTTTAATAACTTAGCATTAGTATAAACACTGGACAACTAAAACACCAAAAATAGTTCTGGCTATAATAATTTTTTAATATGAAAAAGTTAAAAATATGAAGCTGGGTTGAATTCTCGAATCAAAAGACAAAAACTAAACTACCTACTGTCTACAAGGGGATCGCCTAATATTTAAGGACACATGGATTTTAAGTAAGGGAATCAGGAGATAAGATGGCAGAGTAGTAGCAGGACCCTATGCTTGTCTCATCCCTTGAACATAGCTAGATAAATATCAAATCCTTCTGAACAGCCAAGATATTGATGTGATAACTGAGAGAACAAACTTCACAACTAGAGGGAGTAAGAGGCCATATTGTGGAAAGTAGAAGGTGCAGAGATATGACTTGGGGAGAAAAGGTTCATGGGTACTGCAAAGAGAAGGAAAAACTGATCAAAGAGAGAGGAGAAAGAGAGAGAACAACATGCAGTTGGTTGCACAAGAAAAACATAACATTTCCCTAAATCCATTTACTGGGAAAAAGAGAGGGGCTAATTACTGCAAGTTTTTACAACCAGTGGAACTCAAAGTCTGAAGTTTCAGATATCCAAACAACACTTGATCAAGCCTAGCAGGCATAGTGGTGTTCCTGTGGAGAAGGAGGGCAGAGGCACAGGAGTGAAGAGTGTGGTTTGAGGATACCCTGGGTCACACTGGGAAAGAGATTTCCCCTTTGGGGAGTGGTCGCAGTCTCACAGGTGACAAAGAGGCTGGTGGTGCCATTGTGCTGCCCTCCTCCTTATCATGGGAGCAGAGACACCTGCTAAGGGCAGCTAACTTAGACACATATTTTTTTTTGCTGAACTTCACCATAAGCTCTAAGTCCCTGAAAGTTTGTGCGACTGCAATTCTGGGACAAACCAGCACCAGCCACAGCTTAGTTAGACACACCCACAGAGGATCAGCATGGGCCCATGTTATTCTAGGTCCCTAGAATTTGGAGTTTTGAAACTCAACCAGTGAGCATGAGATAAAACACAGGAGCACTGCACAGCAGGTGGCCAGAAGGCCCAGACACAGATACGGTGAAGACAGGGATCTGAAAGTTGCCTAGTAAATAGGAGGGGAGATTGTTAGCTCTTCTGTAAGGGATTCCTGAATAGCAGTGGGTGAAAATTCCCCTCTTCAGGGACAAGAGAGCAGGCTAATGCAATTTTCACCCCACCCATCAGCATAGTTGAATTTCAGAGAGTGACAAAGGAACCACACTGGAGGCATAAGCTGCTTAAACCACCAATACTCCTCTGCACTCTGCAGATGCTTTTGGTACCAGGGCAAGTGTACCTGAGAACCAGAGCAGCAGTGGGTCCCTCTGCAAAAACCAGCATAAATCCCATGCATGCACTGAGTCTACTGACCACAGAGATCTTCAAAGCCTTAGCTCTACTGGAAATACAGTCTAGCCTTTATTAACAGGCAGACCAAAACACAGTTAAAACTCACCACACATTGAACAAGACCCCAAAACTTCCCAAGCAGTCAAGGAGAAACTGCAGAGGACTGACATGAAGGAAATATCAGCCAAAACACAACAGCAGAGTGTACACAGCATACACCAGAACTACTTCCTGATGTGCCAGGTCCTAGACTCTATATGCCCTCTTCTTAATAAAGCCATTACTCTCAGGAGCAGCAAACATCAGAGGCATTCCTAAAACACAGAAGATGGAGACAGGGAAAAAAATGCCAAAACTGTGTAATTCATTAAAAAAAAAAAACAAGAAAAGATAATCAAAACAGATATAAGTATCATGCCTGATCCAGAATTTAAAGCAACAATCATAAGGATACTAGCTGGGCTTGAGAAAAGCAGAGAAGACACCACGGAGTCTCTTACCACAGAGATAAAAGACCTAAAAACCAGTCAGCCCAAAATAAAAAGTGCTATAGCTGAGATACAAAACTGACTGCTGTAATGACCATAAGGAAAGAAGAATCACAGGAATGAATAAGTGATATAGAGGATAAAATTATGAAAAATAATGAATGCAAAAAGAAGAGTTAAAGAAAAAATGTTGGATCATGAATGAAGACTTAGGGAACTCAGCAAATCCATAAAGCGTAACAACATTGGTGTCATAGGAGTCCCAGAAGAAGAAAGAGAAAAGGGAGCAGAAACTTAAACTGCAGAAATTATAGTTGAAAACTTCCCTAAACTGGCTAAGGAGACAGACATCCAAATCTTGGAGGCACAGAGAACTCCTCTCAAAATCAACAGAAGCAGACCCACACTAAGACATACCTTAGTAAAATTTGCAAAATACAGAGATAAGGAAAGAATCCTGAAAGCCGAAAGGGAAAAGAACTCCCTAAAATACCAGGGAAGACAAAGAAGGTTAGCAGCAGATCTCTACACAGAAACTTGAAAGACCAGAAGAGAACAGCATGATATATTCAACATGCTGAATGGGAAAAAATATGCAGCCAAGAGTACTTTATGGAGCAAGGCTATCATTCAGAACAGAAGGAGGGGTAAGGAGTCTTGCAGACAAACAAAAACTAAAGGAGTTTGGGAACATTAACCAAGCTGTGCAAGAAATATTAAAGCAACTCTTTGAGTGGGAAAGCAAGACCAAAAGCAACAAAAACTAGAAAGGAACAGAGAATCTTCCCCATAAACAATGACTTCACGGGTAATACAATGGAATTAAATTCATATCTATCAATAATTACTCTGAGTATAAATGGACTAAATTTATAAAAGATATAGGGTATCAGAATGCATTAAAAATAAACAAAAGATATAGGGTATCAGAATGCATTAAAAATAAACAAGACCTATCTATATGCTGCCAACTTAATATGGACCTAAAGACAACAACAGACTGAAGTGCGGGGACAGAGAAACATTTATCATGCTAATGGATGTCAAAAGAAAACTGGAGTAGCCATACTTACATCAGACAAATAAGATTTTAAACAAAGACTGTAACAAGAGATGAAGAAGGGCATTATGCCATACTAAAGGGGTCTATCCAACAAGGAGACCTAACAATTTTATATATTTATGTCCTCAACTTGGGAGTAGCCAAATATATAAGTCAATCAATAACAAACACAAAGAATCTCATTGATAATGATTCAGTAATAACAGAGGACTTTTTTTTTTAAAGATTTTATTTTATTGATTTGACAGACAGAGATCACAAGTAGGCAGAGAGGCAAGCAGAGAGAGAGGAGGAAGCAGGCTCCCTGCCGAGCAGAGAGCCCGATGCGGGACTCGATCCCAAGACCCTGAGATCATGACCTGAGCTGAAGGCAGAGGCTTAACCCACTGAGCCACCCAGGCGCCCCAATAACAGAGGACTTTAACACTTCACTTGCAGCAACGGACAGATCATCTAAGCAGAAAATCAACAAGGAAACAATGGATTTGAATGATACATTGGACTGGATGGACTTAACATATATACTGAGAACATTTCATCCTAAAGCAGCAGAATATACATTCTCTTCAAGTGCACAAGGAACATTCTCCAAGATAGATCACATATTGGGTCAAATCATGCCTCAACAAATACAAAAATATGTAGATCATACCACTCATCCTTTTTGACCACAAAGATTTGAAACTTGAGGTCAACCAGAAGAAAAAAAATGTGGAATGGTCACACATACATGGGGGTTAATGAACATCCTACTAAAGAATGAATGGGCCAACCAAGAAATTAAGGAAGAAATTTAAAAGTACATGGAAACCAGTAAAAATGAAAACACAATTGTCCAAAACCTTTGGGATGCAGCAAAAATGGTCCCAAGAAGGAAATATATAACAATACAGGCCTACATTAAGAAGCAACAAAAGTCTCAAATACACAGCCTAAACTTACATCTATAGGAGCTAGAAAAGGAAGAGCAAATAAAGCCTCACCCAGTAGAAGGAGAGAAATAATAAAGATTAGAAGAGAAATAAATGGTATAGAAACAAAAAATCATAGAATGAATCATTGAAACTAGGAGCTGGTTCTTTAAAAGAATTAATAAAATTGATAAACCCCTAGCCAGATTTATCAAAAAGAAAAGAGAAAACAACCTCATTAAATAAAATCACAAATGAAAATGGAGACATCACAACCAACACCACAAAATACAAACAATTATGAGATTATGAAAAATTATATGCCAACAACTTAGGCAATCAGAAAGGTATGGATAAATTCCAACAAACATATAAACTACCAAACCTGAAACAAGGAGAAATAGAAATAGAAAATTTGAATAGACTCATAACCACTAAAAAAATTAAATCAGTAATCAAAAATTTCCCAAGTAATACAAAAAAAAGTCCAGGGCTAGATGACTTCCCAGGGGAATTCTATTTAAAGAATTCTATGTAAAGAAGAGTTAACATCTATTCTTCTCATACTGTTCCAAAAAATATAATTGGGAATGAACTACTAAACTCATGCTACAAAGCCAGCATTACCTTGACTCCAAAACCAGGAAAAGACCCCAATGAAATGAGAATTATAAGCTAATATCCTTGATGAGCATGGGTGCAAAAATTCTCAATAAGGTACTTAAGAAATTGAATCCAGTTGGACATTAAAAGAGTTATTCACCATGATCCAGTGAGATTAACTCCTGGGGTTCAAGGTTGATTCTGTAGTTCCAAATCAATTATTGTGATACATCACATTAATAAAAGAAAGGGTAAGAACCATATGATCCTCTCAATAGATGCAGAAAAAGCATTTAAGAAAATATGGAATCTATTATTGATAAAATCCCTGAACAAAGTAGGGAGAGAGGGGACATAATGCAACATCATAAAAGCCATATAGGAAGGCTCCACTTCTCATATCATCCACAATGGGGAAAAACTAAGAGCTTCTCCTTATGGTCAGGAACAAGACAAGGATGTCCACTCTCACCATTTTTAGTTAATACAGTACTGAACTCCCTAGCCTCCACAATCCGAAAACAAAAAGAAATAAAAAGCATCCAATTTTGACGAGGAAGAAGTCAAATTTTCAATATTCACAGATGAAATGATACTGTATGTAAAAAACCCAAAAGCAGGGGCGCCTGGGTGGCTCAGTGGTTTAGGCCTCTGCCTTCGGCTCAGGTCATGATCTCAGGGTCCTGGGATCGAGCCCCGCATCGGGCTCTCTGCTCAGCAGGAGCCTGCTTCCCCCTCTCTCTGTCTGCCTCTCTGCCTAGCTCTGATTTCTCTCTGTCAAATGAATAAAAAATTTAAAAAAAAAAAAAAAAAAAAAAAAAACCCAAAAGCACCAAAAAATTGCTAGAACTGATACATAAATTCAGCAAAGTTGCAGGATATAAAATTGATGTACAGAAATCTGTTGCCTTTCTATACACCAATAATGAAGCAGGAAAAAGAGAAATCAAGGAATTGATCCCATTTCCAAATGCACCACAAACCATAAGATACCTAGGAATAAATGTAACAAAAGAGGTAAAAGATCTATATTCTAAAAACTTAAGGATGTTTATAAATGGAATTGAAGATGACACAAAGAAATGGAAAAACTTTCCATGTTAATCTATTGGAAAAATAAATATTGTTAAAATGTTTATACTACCCAAAACAACCTATATGCTTAAGCAATCCCTATCAAAATACCAAGAGCATTTTCGCACAGACTGAGAACAAACAATCCTAAAGTTAATATAGAACCACAAATAGATGCTGGATAGCTAAACAATCTTGAAAATGAAGAACAAATGAGGACGCATCACAATTCTTGACTTCAAGCTGTATTACAAAAGCTGTAGTCATCAGGAATGGATGGTACTGGCACAAAAATAGACATGTAGATCAATGAAATAGAATAGAAAACCCAGAAATGCACCCACAACTATGTGGTCAATTAATCTTCAACAAAGAGGGAAAGAATATCCAATTGATAAAAGCAGTCTCTTCAACAAATGCTGTTGGGAAGACTGGACAGCACCATGTAGAAGAATGAAACTGGACTGCTCTCTCATACTATATACAAAAATAAACTAAAAATGAATGAAAGACCTAAATGTGAGACAGAAAGCCATAATAATCCTAGAGGAGAGCAGAGGCAACAACTTCTTTGACATAGTATGCCTTAGCAACTTTTTATTAGACATATTGCCAGAGGCAGGGATAAAAAAGCAAAAATAAACTATTAGGACTTCATCAAGATAAAAAGCTTCTGCACAGTGAAGGGAGCAATCAATGAAACTAAGAGGGAACCTATAGAATGGGATAAGATATTTGCAAATGACATTTCTGATAAAGGGTTAGTTTCCAAAATCTATAAAGAACTTATCAAACTCATCACCCCCCCAAAAAACAAATAATCCAGTTAAGAAATGGGCAGAAGGCATGAATAAACTTTTTTTTTTAATTGAAGATATACAGATGGCTAACAGACACATGAAAGATGCTCAACACCACTCATCATCAGGTAAATACAAATCACATCCATGATGAGATACCACCTCACAGCACTCAGAATGGCTAACATTAACAATACAGGAAACAATATGTTGACAAGGATGCAGAGAAAGGGAAACACTCTTGGTGGGAAAACAAACTGATGGAGCAAACCTGGAAAACAGTATGGACTTTCCTCAAAAAGTTAAAAATAGAGATATCCTACAACGTAGCAATTGCACTAATAGGTATTTTGGCAAATGATACAAATATGCTGATTTAAAGAGACATACCCCCCCAATGTTTATAGCAGCATTGTAAACAATAGCCAATTTATGGAAAGGGCCCAAATGTCCATCAACAGATGAATGGATAAAGAAGTAGTACACACACACACACACACACACACACACACAAACACACACATACGGGAATATTACTCAGCCATCAAAATAATGAAATCTTGCCACTTGCAACAACATGAATGGAGATGGAATGTATTATGATACATGAATGAAGTTCAGTCAGAAAAGGACAAATACCATATTAGTTCACTTATAGATGAAACTTAAGAATTCGATAGAATTTCCAGAGGAAAGAGGTGAACATAGGGAAAGGAAAAAAATAGTGGGAGGCAAACCAGAAGAGAATCTAACTATCAAGAACAAGCAGGGTTAACAGAGGGGATGAGGTTGTGGGATGGGCTAAATAAGTGATGGGTATTAAGGACAGCAGTTGTGATGAGCACTGTATTATACACACACAATGAATCACTTAAATTCTAGTCCTGAAACCAATATTACACTATCTAGAATTTAAATAAAAACTTCATACAAAAAAAAAAAAGGGATGAGAAAAGATACCTCATGCAAATGGAAAGCAAAAGGGAACAAGGTATGTATACTTAGCTTCAGACAAAATATACTTTGAGCCAAAAACAGTAATAAGAGGATAATGTTATTATATAATAAAAATGGGTAAATTTTTAAAAGAATATATAATAATCATAAATATTTATGCATCCAATATTAGACTACATATATATGTGAATTAATACTAACATATTTCAAGAAAGGAACAGACAGTACAATAATATTAGGAGCATTAATACCCGCTTTTAACAACAGATCATTCAGAAACCATAGTGCCTAGGTGGATCAGTGGGTTAAGTCTGCCTTCGGCTCAGGTCATGATCTCAGGGTCCTGGGATCAAGCCCCACATCGGGTTTTCTGCTCAGCAGGGAACCTGCTTCCCTCTCTCCTTCTGCCTGTCTCTCTGACTGCTTGTGATCTCTCTCTCTGTTGAATAAATAAATAAAATCTTTTTTAAAAAGAAAGAAAAAAAGCAATGTGTAAGTGTTGGGCCAAAATCATATTTTTAAAATATTTTACTTATTTATTTTTAGAGAGAAAGTGTGTGAGCAAGGGGAAGGGTAGAGGGAGAGGAAGAGGAAGAGAAGCAGACTCCCCACTGAGCAGGGAGCCTGACATGGGGCTTGATCTCAGGACCCTGAGATCATGATCTGGGCTGGAATCAGGAGTCAAAAGACAGTTAACCAACTAAGCCAACCAGGCATCCCAGGCTTAAATAATATTTTGATTTAAATGGATCTAAAAGACATTTACAGAACATTTTATCCTATAGAAGTGAATGCACACTTTTCTCAGCTCACATGGGACATCCTCCAGGATAGATCATGTACTATTTCAGAAAACATGTCTTAGTAAACTAAAGAAAACTGAAATCATATCAAGTATTTTTTCTTATTATAATGGTATGAAAATAGGAATTAATAACAAATGGAAAGTAGAAAATTCATAAACATGGGAAAGTTTAACAATACACTACTGAACAACAAATGGGTCAGAGAAGAAATCAAAGGGGAAATAAAAAATAAATTGAAATAAATGAAATTGAAAAGAAAACATATAAAAATATGTGAGATATTAAATCACTTATTTGTACACTTAAAGCTAATGTAGCACTGTGTCAACTTTAATCAAATAAAAAAATGAGATGTTACAAGAAAGTTCTAAGAAAGAAGTTTCTATCAATCAATATCTACAGTAAGAAAAAAGAAAGATTTTAAAAAAAGAAAGAAAGAAAAAAGAAAGATTTAAAAAAATGACCTAAATTTACAGCACAAGCAACTAGAAAAAGAATAAAACAAAATCAACCCAAAGTTATCACAAGGAAGAAAATAACAAAGACCAGGGCGGTAGTGAGTGAACTAGAGATCATAAAAACAACAGAAAAGATCAATTAAAGTAATAGTAAGATTTTTTTTTAAATAAAGAATATTGACAAACTTTTAGCAAGAATAATTTAAAAAGAGAAGACTCAAATAAATAAAATCTGAAATGAAAAAGCAGACATTTCAGCCATCACCACAAAAATAAAAGGAATATCAATACTACAATGAAAAACTCTACATCAACATAATGGATGCTAGAAAAAAGGGATATGTTTCTAGAAACATATAATCTACCAAAACTGAATCATGAAAAATAGTAGAAAATCAGAACAGGAAAATAACAATTAAGGAGATTGAATTAATGCTGAAAAACATTCCAATTAAAAAGAGTGGTAAAATTTCATCTATCTAATAGATAAACTAATGTCAATTCTTCTCAAACTCTTCCAAAAAATTGAAGAAGATGGAAAACTCCCAAACTCATTTTACAGGGCCAGAATACCAAAGCCACATAAGGATATTACAACAACAATAGCAAAAAATTAAAATCAATATCACTGATGAATGCAGTTTGGGAAATTCTCAACAAGATATTAGCATATCAAATTAAAAGGATTATTCACCATGATCAAGTGAGATTAATCTCTGTGATGCAAAGATTATTCTACATATGCAAGTAAGTAAATGTGATATACCACATTAATAGAATAAAAATAATATAATTATCTCAATAGATGCAGAAAAATAATTTGACAATAAACACCATTTCATGATAAAAATGTTCAACAAATGTGTATGGTAAGATGATAACATAATAGAGGCCACATCCAAAAAAAAAAACAAAGCCAACATCATACTCGGTGATGAAATTTTGAAAGATTTTCCTCAAAGTCTGATACAAGATAAAGTGCTTCCTCTTCCTGTTCCTATTCAACATTTTGATTATGATAGGGATTGCAATAAATGTGTACCTTGCTTTAGATAGTATAGACATTTTAACAATATATTATTCCCAATCCAGGAATATGGAATATCTTTCCATTCATTTGTTTGGTCTTCAATTTCTTTTTCAGTGTTTTATAGTTTTCAGAGTATGGGTCTTTTAAATTTTTTCCTGGGTATTTTATTATTTTTGGTTCAATTGTCAAAGGGGTTGTTTTCTTAATTTCTCTTTCTGCAATTCCATCATTAGTTTATATAAATGCAACAGATTTCTGTATATTAATTTTGTATCCTGTGACTTCACTGAATTCATTCACTAGTTCTAGTAGTTTTTTGGTGGAATCTTTAATTTGTAGTATTATGTCATCTACAAATAGTGACAGTGTTACTTCTTCTCTTCCAATGTGGATGCCTTTTATTTCTTTTTCTTGCCTAACTGCTCTGGTGAAATTTTCCAATGCTATCATGAATAAAAGTGGGGAGAGTAGGCAAATGCGCCCTGGGGCCTAGATCATGCTTTGGCCAAAAGTGACTTGGGCCTCAAAGCTACTGTTCTACATTCCACCCTCTGGGCCCCAGGTTACACTTTGTCCTGCCATTATGGGTGTGTGCTATTCCTGCTCTGTGCCCTGACCCCAGGTCACAGATCATGATTTCATTCAATGTTACCAAGGTATATTATTACTACTCTGTACCCCATCACTGGATCCCATATATCATGGCTTTGATCTGCCATCACCAAAGGCAAGCTCTGTATCCTGCCCCCTACTTCCTAGGTCCTGACATGAAGCATTACTAGGCCATTACTGGAAATATTTTGCTGCATATCTGAAACTCCCCTCTAAGGCCATAGTGGAGACTTTGACCTATCATTCTCAGGCTATGCTTTTACTATACCTCAGCCAAAGCCACCATTGTACCTTGTCATCTCTGTTCTCAGCCACTGCTGCATATACAAGGCTTGAGTCACATAAGTGAGCCCCAGAGGCAAAGACCCAATTATACAAGAGATTGGTACAGACATGCACCTTAGATATCAAAACCACTGACACAAAAAGTTTACTGGTGCTCTAGGACCCAGGCACTATGAGAGTTCTTCATCTGCCTGACTTCTGAATCTCAGCACCTCTACCACTCTGATTGCCAGTGTCCCAGACCATGCACCAAAAAGTTATTCCCTTGGCTAGAATTTTTCCCCATGAACAACAACAAAAAAAAGGAAAACAGAAAGACCTTAGCAATCACCACCTCTGGGAACCACAATATCCCTAACCACAACTGCTACCCTTGGGATCTCTTCAAGTCTCAGCTACAGAAGACTCCCATATGTTTCACCAATGTTGATCTCAGATGATCAACTTCCAGGATCCAGACATACTGCACTAACCCAGAAAATGCCCTAATAGTCACCTTCAGATGAAAGTCTTTCTACACCAAAGCCAGTCCAAAACTCTAAAAAAAAAGGAAACCTACTTCCTCAAATGCCCAGACATCAAGACAAAGCCATGAGAAACATGAAAAAGGAAGGAAACATGATATTTGCAAAGTAACACAAAATTTTCCACATGAAATGGAGATCTATGTTTTTTGGAAACATGTTCAAAATAATTGCTTTAAGGAAACTCAGTGAGATTCAAGAGAACACATGTAGACAACTAAATAATCTTAAGAAAACAATGTAAGAACAAAATGAGAATCTCAACAAGGTCAAATCATAAAAAAGAACAAACCAGAAATTCTAGAACTGAAAAATATAGTAAAAGAAATTCAAAAATGTAAGAAAGAGCTTCAAGAGAGGTCAATCAAACAGAAGGTAGAATCAGCAAACTTGAAGACAGATGCCTTGATATTAGCCAGTCAGAGAAGAAAAAAGAAATGACTGAAAAAGAGTGGAAAATTATTTTTATAAAGATTTTATTCATTTATTTGATGATAGATCAGAAGTAGGCAGAGAGACAGGTGGAAGGGGGGCTGCGAAAGCGGATCGCTGCTGAGCAGAAAGCCCGATGTGGGACTCAATCCCAGGACCCTGAGATCATGACCTGAGCTGAAAACAGAGGGTTAACCCACTGAGCCACTCAGGAACCCCAAGAGTGGGAAATTCTGACATGAATTATGGGACATCGAGTGACACAGTGTTCACATTAAACGGTACCAAAGGACAAGAGAGAGATAATAGGACAGGGAATTACTTAAAAAAATAATGACTGAAAATTTCCAAAATCTGATAAGACAGGTATATAAAGCTTAAAAATCTACACACAACTTCAACCCAAAGAAATTTTCACCGAGGCATATTTTAATCAAGTTCTCAAAAATCAAGGATAAATAGAGAATTTCAAAAGGAGCAAGAGAAAAAAGAAACAGACATAGAAAGGATTCCCCAAAAGGGCTATGGACATATTTCTCAGAAGAAACCTTGCATGGAAGAAAAGAGTGGGATGATATATTCAAATTACTCAAAGGAAAAAAAAAACCTGCCAGTAAAGAGCACTTCATACAGAGAACTTGTACATTAAAATAAAGGAGAGATAAATATTTTCCTGGAAAAAAAAAGTGAAAGAATTTATCACCACTATATCTGACTTACAAGAAATTCTAACAGTAATTCTCCAAGGTTAAATGATACTCAATATCACTAATCATCAAGGAAATATGAATCAAAACCACAATTAGATACCACCTCACGCCTAGCAGAGTGGCTATTAACAAAAATACAAGAAATATCAACTATTGGCAAGGATGCAGAAAAAAGGGAACACTTGTACACTGTTGGTGGGAATATAAATTGGTGCTATCACTACAGAAAATAGTGTGGAAGTTTCTTTAAAATAAAAGTACTATATAATCCAACAATTCCACTTTTGGGTATTTACCTGAAAAAATCAAATCATTCATATATATATATATATATTTATTATATATATTTATTATATATATTTATATTTATTTATTTATATATTTATTTATATATATATTTATATATATATAAATCAAATCGTGTATATATATATGATTTGATTTTTATATATGATACACACACACACACACACACGTATAGGTGAAGGGAATAAGTGAGGGGAATTAAAAGTACAAATTTCCAGTTGTATACTAAGTAAGTCACAGGGACATAAAATATAGCATAGGGAATATATTCAATAATATTATAACTTTGTATAGTGGCATAGGTGACTAATGACATGATGACATAATAATGTGTACAAATACTGAATCACTATGTTTTACACCTGAAACCAACATAGTATATTGTCAATTCTAATTCAATTTAAACAAATAGAAAATTACTGGCCAATATTCCTAATGAATATGCATGCAAAAGTCCTCAAAAAATACTAGCAAACCAAACTGAAGAGCACAACTTGATCATGTGCCATTCATTCCTGGAACACAAGGTAGTTCATCATACACATAATAATATATCTGATATATCTGATATATCACATTAACATATATCTGATATATCACATTAACAGAAGGAAGGATGAAAATCATGATCATTTCAGTGTGTGGAGAAAAAACATTTGATAAAATGCAATAACTTTTCATGATATAAATTTTCAATAGATTGGATATAGAAGAAACATATCCCCACATAATTAAGGCCACATAGGACAAGCCCACAGATAACATCAAACTAAATATATAGTTAAAAGCCTTTCCCCTTAGAGCAGAAATAAGAAAATTATGTCTGCTCTTGTCTATTTCTTGCCATTTCTTCCCATAGTATGGGAAGTCCTTGCCTTGTTAATTAGGGAAAGTAAGTAATAAATGCATCAAATCAGAAAAAGATGAGCATCAAATCAGAAATAAATGTCAGATTATCTCTTTGCAGATGACCTGATATTAAATATAGGAAAATTTAAAGACTCCATCAAACAATTGTTAGAACTAATAAAAGAATTCTGTAAAGTTGTAGGATACAAAACAAACATACAAAATTAGTTGCATTTCTATATACTAAGAGAAATTAATAAAGAAATCTTATTTACAATAACACAAAAATCATCAAATACTTAGGAATAAATATAACCAGAGAGGTGAATTACTTTTCACTGAAAATTATAAGATGTTGGTGAAGGAAATTAAAGACACAGATAAATGGAAAGATATCCTGTGTTCTTGGATTGGAAGAATAAATATTGTGAAAAAGTCTATATTACCCAGGTAATCTACAGATTTAATGCAATCCTAATGAGAATCATGATTACATTTTTTTAAAAGATTTTATTTATTTATTTGACACACAGAGAGAGAAATCACAAGTAGGCAGGGAGGCAGGCAGAGAGAGGGGGAAGCAGGCTCCCCACGGAGCAGAGAGCCCAATGTGGGAATCGATCCCAAGACCCTGAGATCATGACCCGAGCAGAAGGCAGAGGCTTAACCCACTGAGCCACTCAGGTGCCCACGATTACATTTTTCTAAGAAATAGAAAAAAAAATTAAATTTGTATGGAACCACAAAATACCCTTGATCGTCAAAGTAATCTTGAGAATGAATACAGTTGGAATTATCACACTGCCTGTTTTCAATTTGTATTACAAAGCTATGGTAATCAAAACAGTATAGTACTGGTGTAATAACAGGTCTGTACACCAGATGATCAGAATAGACAGACTAGACATAAATCCAGAAATATACAGTCAGCTAATTTTTGACAAGAACACCATGAACACACAATGGGGAAAGGATAGTCTCTTCAATACATGGTGTTGGGAACCTGGATATCCACATGCAAAGGAGTAAAATAAACCCATACCTAATACCACTCAGAAAAACTGAAATTGATCAAAGACCTAAATATAGTGCTGAATTCATAAAACTCCTAGAAGAAAACAGGTGAAAAAACATTGGTATAAGTCTTAGAATTTTTTTGTTGTTGTTGTTAACAAACAGTAAACAACAGGTGTTGGAGAGGATGTGGAGAAAGGGGAACCATCTTACACTGTTGGTGGGAATATAAGTTGGTGCATCCACCTTGGAAAATAATGTGTAGATTCCTTAAGAAATTAAAAATAGAGCTACCCTATGACCCTGCAATTGCACTACTAGGTATTTATCCCAAAGATACAGATGTAGTAAAATGAAGGGCCATCTGTACCCCAATGTTCATAGCAGCAATGGCGACAGTCACCAAACTGGAAACAGCCAAGATGCCCTTCACCAGACAAAAGGATAAAGAAGCTATGGTCCATATATACAATGGAGTATTATGCCTTCATCAAAAAAGATGAACACCCAACTTTTCTATCAACATGGATGGAACTGGAGGAGATTATGCTGAGTGAAATACATCAAGCAGAGAGAGAGTCAATTATCATATGGTTTCACTTACTTGTGGAGCATAAGGAATAAAACGGAGGGCATTGGGGGAAGGAGAGGAGAAGGGAGTTGGGGGAAATTGGAGGGGGGTATGAACCATGAGAGACTGTGGACTCTGAAAAACAAACTGAGGGTTTTGGAGGGGAGGGGATGGGGTGTTGGGTGAGCCTGGTGGTGGGTATTAAGGAGGGCACGTATTGCATGGAGCACTGGGTGTGATGCATAAACAATGAATCTTGGAATACTGAAAAAATAAAATTAAAAATAAAAAGATTTTTTTCTGAAAAAAGGACAACAAAAGCTAAACTAGACAAGTGGGACTACATCAAACTGAAGAGCTTCTGCACAGCAAAGTAATAAATAAATTGAAAAGGCAACTTGTGCTATAGCAGAAAATATTTGGAAACCGTATATGGGTATCCACAACATATCTTAAAATCTCATGCAACTCAGTAGCAAGGAAATAATCCAATCAATAAACAGGTAGAGGATCTGAATACATTTTTACAAAGAAGACAATCAAATAACCCATAGGTATATGAAAATGGGCACAACATTGTTTAAAATGAGGTGTTGATTTACAAACCTCTCGGGAGCTTCCCAGGTGTTATCTTTTTGTCATTTAAAAAAATTGTGTTGTGTTATGTTATTCATCATACAATGCATCATTAATTTTTGATGTGGTGTTCCAAGATTCATTGTTTACGTATAACACCCAGTACTCCATGTAATATGTGCCCTCCTTGACAACCACCACCAGGCTCCCATTCCCCCCACCCCCTTCCTTTAAAGCCCTCAGTTTGTTTCTCAGAGTTCACAGTCTCTCATAGTTGGTCTCCTCCTCTGATTCCCCCCCCTTCACTTTTCCTTTCCTTCTCCTAATATCCTCCATGTTATTCATTATGTTCCACAAGTAAGTGAAATCATATGATAATTGACTTTCTCTGCTTGACTTATTTCACTCAGCGTAATCTCCTCCAATCCCATCCATGTTGAGGTAAAATTTGGGTATTCATCCCTTCTGATGACTGAATAATATTCCATTGTATATATGGACCATATCTTCTTTATCCTTTTGTCTGGTGAAGGGCATCCCAGGTTGTTCCACAGTTTGGCTATTGTGGAAATTGATGCTATGAACATTGGGGTTCATATGGCCCTTCTTTTCACTACATCTGTATCTTTGGGGTAAATACCCAGTAGTGCAATTGCTGGGTCATAGGACAGCTCTTTTTTTTAATTTTTGAGCAACCTCCACACTGTTTTCCAAAGTGGCTGCACCAACTTGCATTCCCACCAACAATGTAAGAGGGTTCCATTTTCCACATCCTCTTCAATATATGTTGATTCCTGCCTTGTTAATATTTGCCATTCTAACTGGTGTAAGGTGGTATCTCAATGTGGTTTTGATTTGAATTTCCCTGATGGCTAATGATGAACATTTTGTCATGTGTCTGTTAGCCATTTGTATGTCTTCTTTGGAGAAGTGCCTGTTCATGTCTTCCGCCTAATTTTTGACTTGATTATCAGTTTTTTGGGTGTTGAATTTGAGAAGTTCTTTACAGATCTTGGACATCAGCCCTTTGTCTGTAGTGTCATTTGCAAATATTTTCTCCCATTCCGTGGGTTGCTTTTTTGTTTTGTTGACTGTTTCCTTTGCCGTGCAGAAGTTTTTGATCTTGATGAAGTCCCCAAAGTTCATTTTTGCTTTTTTTTTTCCCTTCCCTTTGGAGACATGTCTTGAAAGAAGTTGTCGGGGCCAATGTAAAAGAGGCTACTGCCTACGTTCTCCTCTAGGATTTTGATGGATTCCTGTCCCACGTTGAGGTCTTTCATCCATTTTGAGTTTCTCTTTGTGTATAGTGTAAGAGAATGGTCAAGTTTCATTCTTCTGTATATAATTGTCCAAATTTTCCCAGCACCATTTATTGAAGAGACTAGCTTTTTTCCATTGGATATTGTTTCCTACTTTATCAAAGATTATTTGACCATAGAGTTGAAGGACTATATCTGGGCTCTCTGCTCTGTCTCATTGGTCTATGTGTCTGTTATTGTGCCAGCACCATGCTGTCTTGGTGATCATAGCTTTGTATTAAAGCTTGAAATCAGGTAACGTGATGCCCCCAGCTTTGTTTTTTGTTTGTTTGTTTGTTTTTTGTTTTTTGTTTTTCAATGTTTCCTCAGCGATTCGGGGTCATTTCTGGTTCTACACAAATTTTATGCTTGTTGGTTCCAGCTCTTGAAAAATGCCAAAAGTATTTTTATCAGGATGGCATTGAAATTATACATTGCTCTGGGCAGCATAGACATTTTAACAATGTTTATTCTTCTGATCCATGAGCATGGAATGTTTTTTCCATCTTTTTGTGTCTTTTTCAATTTCTTTCATGAATGTTCTGTAACTCCTTGAGTACAGATCCTTTACCTCTTTGGTTAGGTTTATTCCAAGGTATCTTATGGTTTTTGGTAATATTGCAAATGGAACTGAGTCTCTAATTTCCCTTTACAGTTTAATTGCTAGTATGTAAGAAATCAACTGATTTCTTTGCATTGGTTTTTGTATCCTGTCACATTACTGAATTGCTGTGTGAGTTCTCATAATTTGGGGATGCAGTATTTTGAGTTTTCCACATAAAGTATCATGTCATCTGCAAACAGAGTTTGACTTCTTCTTTGCCAATTTGAATACATTTTATTTCTCTTTGTTGTCTGATTGTCATTGCTAGGATTTCTAGTACTTTGATGAACAATAGTGGGGAGAGTGGACATCGTTGTCATGTTCCTGATCTCAGTGGGAGGGCTCTCAGATTTTCCCCGTTGAGAACGATAATTGATGTGGGTCTTTCATAGATAGATTTTATGAAGTTGAGGAATGTTCCCTCTATCCCTATGCCCTGAAAAGTTTTAATCAGGAAAGGTTGCTGTATTTTGTCAAATGCTTTCTCTGCATCAATTGAGAAGATCATGTGGTTCTTCTCTCTTCTCTTATTGATTTGTTCTATCGCACTGATTGATTTGCAAATGTTCAACCACCTTTGCATCCCAGGGATAAATCACATCTGGTCATGGCGGATAATTTTTTTTAATGTAATGTTGGATCCTATTAGGATCTTGTTGAGAATCTTGGCATCTATATTCATCAGGGATATTAGTCTGGGATTCTCCTTTTTGATGGTGTCTTTGCTGGTTTGGGGATCCGGGTAATGCTGGTTTCATAGAAAGAGTCTGGAAATTTTCCTTCTATTTCTATTTTTTGAAACAGCTTCAGGAGAATAGGTATTGTTTCTTTTTGAGTATTTGGTAGAATTCCCCAGAGTATCCATCAGGTCCTGGACTCTTATTTTTGAGGACATTTTTGATCACGTTTCAATCTCATTACCAGATATTGGTCTATTTAGGTTGACTTCACAAGCAACATGATGTCAGTAAAAACTTATCTTTCAATAAGCACTCTCAATGTGAATGGCCTAAATTCTCCCTTAAAATGCCACAGGGTTGCAGACTGGATAAAAATACAAGACCCATCAATATGCTGTCTACAAGAGCTGCATTTCGAACCTAAGGATACATCCAGACTGAAAGTGAAGGGACGAAGAACCATCTTTCATGCCAGTGGGCCTCAGAAGAAAGCTGGGATAGCAATTCTCATATCAGACAAATTGGATCTTAAGCTAAAGACTGTAGTCAGAGATACAGAAGGACATTACATCATTCTTCAATGGTATATGCAACAAGAGGATCTAACAATTTTAAATATTTATGCGCCAGACATGGGAGCAGCCAACTATATAAGCCAACTGTAAATCAAAATAAAAAGACATATTTATAAGAATATGTAAACTGTAGGGGATCTTAACACACCCCTATCAGCAATAGACAGATCATCTAAGAAGAAAATCAACAAAGAAACAAGAACTTTGAATGACACATTGGAACAGATAGACCTCATTGATGTATACAGAACATTCTACCCTAAAACAAAAGAATACTCATTCTTCTCGAGCGCATGCGGGACTTTCTCCAGCATAGACCACATACTGGGTCACAAATCAGGTCTCAACCGATAGCAAAAGATTGAGATTACTCCCTGCATATTCTCAGACCACATGTTTGAAACTGGAACTCAATCACAAGAGAAAGTTTGGAAGGAATTCAAACACCTGGAACCTAAAGACCATCTGCTCAAGAATGTTTGGGTCAACCAGGAAATAAAAGAAGAACTTAAACAATTCATGGAAAACAATGATAATGAAGACACATCTGTCCAAAACCTAAGGGATATGGCAAAGATGGTCCTAAGAGGAAAATACATAGCCATCCAAGCCTCACTCAAAAAACATTGAAAAGTCTCTAATACACCAACTTTCTTTACACCTTAAAGAACTGGGGAATCAACAACAAATTAAGCCAACCCCATGCACAAGAAGGGAAATAATTAATATTAGAGCAGAGATCAATGAATTAGAAACAAGAGATATAGTAGAACACATCAACGAAACTAGAAGCTGGTTTTTTGAAAGAATCAGTAAGATCAATAAACCACTGGCCAGACTAATCCAAAAGAAAGGAGTGAGGACCCAAATTAATAAAATTATGAATGAAAGGGGAGGGATCACGACTAACACCAAGGAAATTGAAACAACCATCAGAAATTATTATCAACAGCTATGTGCCAGTAAGTTAAGCAACCTAGAAGAACTGGCTGCATTCTTGGAAACCTATAAACTTCCCAGACTGGAACAGGAAGAAATTGACAACCCAGGAGCTATCTTAAACTAGTCTCCATATTAAGAGTGCAGGGAGAGACCAAAGAAAGAGGCAGGCCATTCCAGGTTTCTAGGTGGCACTTGCAATAAACAAAGGAAACTTATATAGAAGGCTTGTCTCGAGTAGCAGCAAAGTGAGTGGATCCCCACATACATATGCCATATCTGAACAGTTTAGAGACTTTAACTAGCTTCAGTAGCATATACCGTGTAACAACACATCATTATCTCAACTATGTCCTGGGAGCAGCCTCTGGGAATAGGAAAGCAAGTGGAACCCGTATTCCAGGGACAAGGTAAGGGTGAGGATCCTCTAAGTGCCCTGGTACAGTTCATGGGTCAACCAGTAGTCACATCTTTTTAATGGCCTTCCCCAACACTCCACCCCTCATGACTAGCTCTTACAATTTCATATGTTCATTTTTTCTACAAGAAGCCATGAATAGTCAACAAAATGTTTTATTAGTGTGAAGGTGACTCCTATCTGGCTGCACTGGAAGCAAATGCCACAGCAACAACACAGACACATGCAAGAGAAAGCACAGATTAATATAAAAATTCCTAAAATTATTGAAAACTTTTCCACTAGTACCCCCATGTTCTGAACCATTGCCTTTTCAAGTCCCCTAAGCTGGGGGCCAGATCACTCAAGAGTATTCACTTGTGTTCTCATGTGATTTGATAAAGATGGTGCATTAACAGGCACATCAGATATGAACACACAACACTCTTTTTGTATAATGGCACAGGTGTCTCCCTGTGAGGCAGTAAGAATGTTCAAGACTATCCTATTTTGGTGTTTAGCTTTTCTCATTAAAGCCATTTCACTATTCAGTAAGGATGTTTTGTTGACTATCATTTAAGGCTTGTTGGGTAAATTTGTAAAGGCTTTTATGTGTGCTTTAATGTCCTCCAGGCCAACAGAGGGGAAAAATGTTGGTGACCAAATAATCATACTAGTGGAAAAACAGAATGCTCCTTCTTTATCTTGAAAAGAAGATTGGCAACTTTAGAAAATGGACCTGGCTGTGCATATCATACATATTGGCCAGGGGAAGGAGCAGTATCAGGCATGAGGCAGTGGACTCGGTGGGGAGGGGAAAATATGCCAGATCAGGACTCCTGCTTTCTCCCATCTTTTGATATGGCATGTGGGTGGAGTGCATTTCAACAGGTCCAGCTTGTAGCAGAATAATAGGATCCCAATGAAGATTGAGTTGTTCTATCTCACCCAGGGGTGTGAAGTAATCCACCTATCCTGATGGAATGTCCCACTGCAAATTCCATTAAATAATTCATGTCCCAGGTGTGATGGAGTTTGGTATTCTCAGCAGCACAGCATGTTGATCCATTGTCAGAGCTGGGGCAATGGGCTGCTTCCCATGACTTTCATATCATTATGGTATTGAGCGCTTTGGCAGCAGTCCCCAGTCTGGCATATGGGGCAATAGCCCCTGCTGGTTGATCATTTAAATGTATTGAAGCCTGGAATAATACCTTAATCCACCCAGGCAAGTTGTTTTTCCCTGTTTACAATTTAATTTGCTTCTTTGTAAGGTCTCATATTTCTTTTTTACCAACTCTGCTGCTTATGGGTTATAGGGGGGAAGGAACCTCCGTTTAGTGTTATATTATTTTTCCCAGTCTTACACACCATGGCCTTTGAAATGTGACCCCCAATCACAATCTATTCAATGAGGGTATCCATTCTCTAATCCCATAATGGTAGCAACATCGTTTGCATGATGACAGGGAAGTTTGAGTCAGGCAAGACACAGTGTCCACAGAAACCAAAATATATTTAGAACACTCATTCAGAGGGGGGAGGTCAATAAACTCAGTTTACCAATCCCTCAGTGGATGGGAACTCTGGTGGTTAGGTTAGCCCAGATTCTTTTAGAAGTTGCCTCGGGTGTTGTTTAGAAAATGAAAGACAAAAAAAAAAAAAAAAGAAAGAAAATGAAAGACTAATGATATACTATATGTTGGCTAACTGAACATAATAAAAAAAGAAAAAAAGAAAAGAAAACAAAGGACATGCTGTTACAGCATTAACCAAGTCCATATACTTCAAAGGCAACCTGGCATCCTTGGCAATATGCCATTCTATTTCGGCACTGCAGGGGCCAGGCTTTCTATGTGCCAAATCTGCTGTATCTACTGAAGTGTCAGTAGATAGAATTTGTACCCAAGGTAGGCCATCAGCTTCTTGACTGCCAGGGGGTGTCAGTATCTTATGAGTGGGGACATGAAAAACAGTGAGGACTACCTTAGATTTTGGAGACAGACCCAAATATCTACCCTCATCCTGCCCCCTACAAGGGCTTATTTGTGATTATCTACCCTGTGGCTTCCCATTGTCCAAGCCTTGGGTTAATCTCTTTAGAACAGCTTAACTGTAAGAGCAAAGGGTTAACAGCCAATGCCCATGAGTGTGCACCAGCCAGATCTGTTCTGAGTTCAGCCCACTGGCTGCTGCACTGGCTACTGTGTGAAAGGCTCTACCTGGAGGAGTGCTGTGTACACTGATATAAAGCTATTGCTCTCTGGGTGTATACTAGGTTTTTCCAGATTGAGGATCAAAATTCTAGGGGCATCTGCCCTTTTGTTGTCTCTGCCACAGCATCCAGCTCTGTCACAGACACATCTACCTCAAATAGTAGCCCTGATTTGGAAATTCCCAGAGCTTTAATCTATTTTACACACACACACACACACACACACACACACACACACAATTGTGTGTGTGTGTGTGTGTGTGTGTGTGTGTGTGTGTAAAATAGATTAAAGCTCTGGGAATTTCCAAATCAGGCTACTATTATATATATATATATATATATATATATATATATATATATATATATAATTGTTTACAAAGGCACCTGCTGCTCTTATCCCCAGCCCCACACACAGCCTTCCTTTACCAGGTACCATGAGGGACAGAGGCATTGTGCCAAGTAGGGAATAAAAGTCCTCAAAACCCCCAAATCCCTACAAAGTCTTGCAACTTATTAATCAGAACTTTTGGGACATGAGTCTTACTCAACCAGATGATACCTCAAACCTTTCAGCAGTGCCTTGGGCTGAAATATTTTGTGGCTCATGACCCATCCTCTTCCTCACAAATGTTTTGACATTGCCTGCAAGGTGTTCAGCAAGACACAATATCATCAATGTGATAGGCCTATTTTACTGATGCAGGAAAGAACAACAGGGACAGGTCCCCATCTACCATCCCATGAGATACTGTAGGGCTATGCAGGTAGCATTGGGGAAGCATTAGAAAAGTTTATCATTGTCCCTCTCACATGAAGGCAAATTGACTTTACTTATCAGAAACATATACTTGTGAAAGTCTTTCCCATGAATCTCTTTGAAGATGAAGCACTTTTGCAAGAACTTTTATTTATTAATTTTTTGCCAAAACATCAGAGCAAAAATATAACTATCTGAAAAAGACATTAGACTTAAAAATGGTCGTTGTTAAAGATCTGATAAGGCTTTATTATAATGAAGTTGGTGGGGATCTTCTACAGCAATCTGGATTTTAGAAAGCTTCCCCCATGTTTTTCCTCAGTCTCTGTGGAAAATATTTGGGTTTTCTCCTGAGGTGTTTATATTTCAGAGATATGATAAGAATTGCAACCTCAATGGACAGAGAAAGAATTCCAGCTTTATCATAGAGGTATTGGGATAATTGTTATTTTAACTTTTTCTTTTGTACTAGGGTTGAGAAGGCATGGAGCATTGCATCTGTTTCTCTATCAATTGCCACAACATCTTCCTCTTCATTTCCATCACTTTCTCATAGATTTTAACTTTGAGCATCTTAATCAGGCCTTGTCACAAGTTCTCAGGCCTTAATCTGAGGCAGCTTGGGCCCTCCTACTTTGTAGAACAGTACACTAGGCCTCTGATTTAATATCCCTGTTCACCACCCCTTGTGTACCAATCCTGAAGCTAGCAGAGTAGGGCACAACCCCACATCCTTCTTTAGTCTCAGCTCTTCTTCTAACTTTCTAACTTGAACTACAGCCACTGGTTGAGCATCAGTGGCCAGCTGAATTGCTCACATTAGAAGCAAGCCTACTGCAGGAGTAACTTGTTTCCTTTTTTTGGCACAGTGTGCTATGCAGTTTCTCCAATAAACATATTATACTGGCTGGCATTTTTGGGTGTCCCTGCACTCATGTGGTGGTTTTCAAGCATCTAACATACAGGCCACTCCTCTGCACATAGAGGTTGATGGCCAGCTTGGGGTTTCCCCCACGGATGCTTCATTCCCAAGGCCCATTTCTTCATTCTCTTGACTGTGTCTCCAATTGTTGCTTTACAACCCTCTCAGGACCTTCCCATGTGTGATCTGAAATCAGCCTCCATATATGTAAGTCAGGGAGAGATCAAAGAAAAAGGCAGGCCACTCCAGGTTGGTACTTGGCAGTTTAATAAACAAAGGAACTTCCATATGGAGCTTATTCTGGGTGGCAACAAGACAAATGACTCCCCACACTCACATAACTAGGTTTAGTCACATATACTATGCAAATGTTCTCAACACCACATAATTTCAAGGCTCTGTCCTTGGAACACCCTCTAGGGGCAGGAAAGTGAAGTAGAACCCATACTCTGAGGACAGAAAAAAGAGTAAGGAGCCTCTGAATGTCCAGGTCCAAAGAAATGGAAAGATATTCCATGCTCAAGAATTGGAAGAAGAATTATTGTTAAAATGTCTATATTGCCTAAAACAATCTACATATTTATTACAATCCCTACCAAAATACAAATGTCATTTTTCACAGAGCTAGAAAAAAATTCTTAAAATTTGTAAGGAATCACAAAACACCCCAAATAGCCAACACAACATTGAAAAAGGAAAGCAAAGCTGGAAGCATCACAATTCCAGACTTCAAGTTACATTACAAAGTATAGTAATCAAAAGAGTATGGTACCAGCACAATAGTAGACATATATCTTAGTGGATTAGAATAGAAAACCCAGAATGAACCAGAAATGAACCCACAACTGTATGGTCAATCAATCTTCACCAACCAAGGAAAAATCTCCAATGGGAAAAATACAGTCACTTCAATAAATTTTGTTGAGAAAACTGGACAGCAATGTGCAAAAGAATGAAACTGGACAACTTCCTTACATCAAACAAAGAAAAATTAATTCAAAATGGATCAAAGGCCTAAATGTGAGATGTGTAACCATAAAAATCCTAGAGGAAAACACAGGAAGTAACCTCTTTGACACAAGCCTTAGCAACTTCTTACTAGATATGCTCCCTGAGGTAAGGGAAATAAAACAAAAAATAAACTATTGTGACTTCATTAAAATAAAAACTTCTGCACAGCAAAGGAAACAATCGACAAAACTAAAAGGCAACATATGGAATGGGAGAAGACATTTACACATGAAATATCTGGTAAAAGGTTGGTATCCAAAATGCATAAAGATCTTATAAAACCAACATCTAAAAAATGAATAAGTTAAACAATTAAAAAGTGGGCAGAATACACTAATAGACAATTTTCCAAAGAATACATACAGATGGCCAACAGACACATCAAAAAATGCTCAACCTCACTGATCATAAGGGAAATACAAATCCAAACTATAATGAGATACCACCGTTGCACCTGTCAGAATGGCTAAAATCAACAGCATAAGAAATGACAGGTGTTGGCAAGGATGTGGATAAAGGGGAACTCTCTTGCACTATTAGTGGGAATATAAACTGGTACAGCAACTCTGTAAAACACTATGGAGGTTCTTCAAAAAGTTAAAAATAGAACTACCCTATGACCCAGAAACTACTAGGTATTGCACTACTAGGTATTACCCAAAGAATACAAAAATATTAATTCAAGAGGATACATGAACCCCAAATGTGTATATATACATATCTACATATATAGACATATAATATTACTCAGTCATAAAAAATAATGAAGTCTTTCCATTTGAAAGAACTTGGATGGAGCTAGAAAGTATAATGCTAAGTGAAGTAAGTTAGAGAAAGACAAACACCATACGATTTCACTCATATGTGGAATTTAAGGAATAATCATTTAGAGATAAAGGAAAGGGACAAAAAGAAAGGGGGGGCAGCAAACCAAGAAACAGACTCTTAACTATAGAGAACAATCTAATGATTTTCAGAAGGGAGGTGGGTACAGGGGTATAGGTTAAATAGGTGATGGAGATTAAAGAGTGCATTTGTTGTGATGAGTACTGGGTGTTCCTTTGTTTTCTTTTCTTTTTTAAAAATATTTAAAAATATTTTACTTATTTGAGACAGAGAGAGAGCATGAGTGGGGGGTGGAGGCAAAGGGAAAGGGAGAAGTAGACTCCCCACTGAGCTGGGAGCCCAACATAGGGCTCTATCCCAGGACCCCTAAAGGCAGCTGCTTAACCAACTGAGCCACCCAGGGACCCCTCTTTTTTTAATAAATTTTGTAAAATATTTTTAAAATTTATTTATTTGAGAGAGAGAGAGAGAACATGCACCAGCCAGGGAAGGAGCAGATGGAGAGGGAGTGGCGAGAATCCCAAGCAGACTCCTGAGATTGTGACCAGAGATGAAACCAAGAGTTGGACCCTTAACCAACTGAACCATCCAGGTACCCCAAGCACTATGTTTTGTATGTAAGTGTTGAATCACTGTATGTTAACCTGAAACTAATATTATACTGTATGCTAAGTAATTCAAGTTTAAATAAAAACTCTGGGTGTTATATGCAATTAATGAATCTTTGAACATCATATCAAAACTAATGATGGACTATATGCTGGTTAATTGAATTTAAATTAAAAAAGAGAAAAAATGAAAAAAGTAAATAAAAACTTTGGTAGTATATGATACAACATTATTAAACACATGGGAGAAGAAAGTTCTTCCAATAATATGTCATCAGGTAAATAACAATAAGAACAATAAGACACCCCTGCACATGTATTAAAAATGTCACATCCAACACCAAATGCTGGTCAGAAGGCTAAGCAATAGAAACTCTCATTCATTGCTGGAAATATAAAATGTTACAGCCAATTTGGAAGATAGTTTGGGAGTTTCTTATAAAATTAAACATAATTTTCCCATAGGACCTAGCAATTGTGCTTCCCTATGTTTACGCAAAGGATTAAAAAACTTATATCCACACAAACCCTGCACATGGATGTTTATAGCAGCTTTATTCAAAATTAGCCAAAATTGGAAGTAACCAAGATCTCTTTCAGTAGGTGAATGGATAAACTGTGGTATCCATAGACAATAGAATAGTATTCAATGTTAAAAAGAAATGAGCTATTACACCATGAAAAGATATATTACCAGGTGAAATCATTCAATCTGAAATGCCTATGTATTATGATTCCAAATGCATGGCATTCTAGAAAAGACAAAGCTCGATAAGTACTAAAAATATCAGTGACTGCCAGGGTTCAGAGAGGACAGAGGTATGAACAGACAGAGCATAGGGGATTTTTAGGGCAGGGAAAATACTCTGTGTGTTACTATAATGGTATTTATTATGCATGATGTTATTACACATTTGTCCACACCCGTAGATTGTACAAAACCAAGAGTGAGACCTAATTTAAACTACAGACTCTGGGTGATAGTGATGTGTCAATGTGGGTTCATTAGTGTAACTAATGTACCACTCTAGTGAGAGATGTTGACAACTGAGAAAGCTATTTATGTGTTGGGGCAGGGTGTTATATTGAAATTTCCTGTGCCTCTTGCTCAATCATGTTGTGAAACTAAAATTTCTCAAAAAAATAAAATCTAAAATACACCCATATAATAAAAAAAAACAGACACTGCAAATAATAGGTATGGTATGGCACCTTTCATAAAAAATAATATATACATAAATGTATACTTATTGCTAGAAGAAATATAAAAGGCTGTACATCAAAATAATAGTAGTACTTATCTTTGAATGTGTACAATTTTATTTCCTTCTTTATAATTTTATGAATTTGTAACTTTTATATAAGTTAGCAGGAAAGCTGTTTCTATTTTGAAAAACAAGTTCTGTAAGTAAGTATATTTTGTACATTGGTGATGTATTTCATTTTCAAGCACTATATGTTTGCATTAATGAACCAAAGATCAAAGATGTTTTATATTTACAAAAAATATGTTTGTACTGTGGTCATTATTTTTGTGAAGCTAGAAATCAGTAATAAACTGTTGATTTTGCCTGATCATCTTGATTTGGAATGTCTTTTGCAGTATAAATATGTACCCTAAATCCATAAAACCAAATATGAGCCCTCTAAAATAAATGGGTATTTGTGTTATTTCCCATTCTTCCTCAAGATTAATATATAGAGTCTTTAGTACTTAGTATATTAGCTGTCTACTACAAAGGTTCAAAGGATAGAATATTTCATAAAAAATACTGCCTACAAAATTATAAAAATGAAACTATGTCAGAAAAATTACCAGTACTCATGATAGAGAAGAACACATAAAACCATACTTCCTCCTCCAAGTGCCTTTCAAGAGACTTCTAATAAAGATATCAGAAACTCTCCATATGCACAATATGCATGAGTAAGAAAGATTTTACTGCAAATAAGTAGAGGAGACAGAAGTTGTTTTTAAAAAAGCAACTGATCTCCATAGTAATTTCTTCATGAAGTATAAGCCAACATTTAAGTCATAGGTTTACTCACATTATTGTGGCTCTCCCTAAAGGTCTAGCCCACTTAGTATGCCATCATTTACTAACACAGGCTCCCTCTGCTGGATCATTGGCCATACAACAAGACAGAACATGGGGCATGGACAAATGATTTCACTATTCTTGGCCATTCTGTCCATGCTGTGTGGAATATAAAATTGTCAATAATTTTAAATCTTAAATAGATATAAGTAAAATGTCATAACTTTATGGTAACTTTTTTTTGGCTTGGCCTGTCTACTGTTTTTCAGGGATCATGAAATGCATATTTAGAAAGCCCTGTGTCTTTTGACTTGGGCATTTGTAATGGTGAATTTTTTCATAGATTGACCATCATCTTTCCTTGATGTTGATATATTATTTTCCTTTTTTATTTATTATGGAAACATCTGTTTGGAAATCTACTTTACACTTGCATGTTGGTTTATATGATCTTCAATTTCCAGGTAACTGTAGTCCTGGTTTTCCTAAAATAGTCACAGGTTATATATTGTCCTTGTAAGGGTATTAGACGGCAAATGGTCACCCTAAATGACATATTTGCAATCTTCTTGTCACTACCTACCTGGGTATCAGCTTCATAATGTTTGTTTCTTTGACAAGTATAGACTGGTGAATTTTACCTATCCAACTAAAAGTCCCTTAACTTCCCTTGGAATAAAATTAATCTGTGAACAAAATGGTAGACAAAGTAAAATATTTGGTGACTATGATAAAAGGCAGAAGGTGTTTTCCACTATTGAGAACTGCTACTTTTAGGAGAGAAACTGATGATAGCAAAGAGAACACACCTTGCCTGCTTACAAATTCTCAGATCTAATTCTCAGATCTCACTGGGAATGACACACTTTGCTTAACCAAGAGCTATTCCTAAGAATAGGAATGATAAACTTCTTTGATGTTCTTCCCTGTCCCATGTGTGCAGTTAAAAGGACTGCTTTATTTCTGATTATTTGATTATTTTTTTTCTTGATTTTGATGACTACAAAAACAAAGGGTACTAATGAATAAATAAAAAACATACACATGAATAAAATAAAAATGACTGCATTAAAAACAAAAATGAACATTCCATTTCCGAATTATTTCTGGTGAAATAAATCAGTTAATAAAAGAAACTTAATTGAAAATGGACTAAGTATATCCCTGTTAAAATTATTTAAACTGTAGTGTTTATAAGTGAGACTTCATGCATTCAATTTGCTCTGGGGTGCTCAAGTTGCGTCAGCAAAATGATTAGTTAGTTAATTAATTCAGATAACAATAGTAGCAGCATATATTAGTAAATAGAAAACCTAAAATCCCAAAAGACTGTATCTAGACTACTGAAGAACTGTCTTGGACTTTATCTAAAGTGAGATAAAATTTCAGGGTCTATTTTAAAGCAAATTAAAATGAATAAATGGAATGAGAAAAAAATTGTCAAGATATAACTTTCAAATAGAAAATATAGATAGGTTACGTGATTTCCATTAAAAGTTTAAAACCAAGTAAGACACAAAAAATCATGTTATGGATGTCTACATAGAAAAACGTCCATATAGAAAAATCATTAGTGATTAGAATGCATTACATGAATCAGCCATTCATCTGTAATTGTAATTGTAATTGAAATATATTATCTTTCATATAAATGTTCAATTCCCAAAATATTCACTTGTGGTTCTGACATTTGTTAAATTAGTTTCCTTAAAGACTTAAGCATAAGCCAAACTTAACAAAGATCATTTATATACTTGAGAAGCTTGGGGGAAAAAAATTGAAAGAACAAAGAGGGGAAAGCAGTTAAGATGGTAGAGTAGTAGGGGGACCCTTTATTTGCCCTGTACCTAGAACACAGCTAGATAAATATAAAATCATTCTGAAAACACAAGAAATAGATCTTAGAACTGAAAGAAAAAACTGCACAACCAGAGGGAGGAAACAGGCCACATAATATAAGGTAGGAGGAGTGGAGACATGATTTAGGGGAGAAAAGAACCACAGATGCTGCAGAGGGATGGAAGCACTGATCAGAGAGATGAAACAGGGGAGAAAGATAGAGTGAGAGAGAATAGCATTGCATGAGAAAAACACTTTCCCCAAGACCATTGACTGGGAAAAGAAAAGATTTGATTATCGTAAATTTAACAAGCAGCTGAGCTCAAAGTCTGAAATTTTAGAAGTCTGCGCCATCACCAGGGTGGACCCTGGTGGTCATAGTGGTGCTTCTATGGAGAAGGAGTGCAGAGGACTGGAAGCAGGCAACGTGGTCTGAGGATCCCTTGGGTCACATAGGAAAAACAGTTCCCCTTGTATTTGGAGTGTATTTGGGAGATGTGGCACTGCCTCTCAGGGGACAAAAGTCTCCATTGAACTGCCCAGCTCTTTAGCAAAGTAGCAGAGATAACTTCTGAGGGCAGCTAACTTAGACAGCTGCTTTTTGCTACAGTTAACCGGAAACTCTAAGACCCTCTGAGTTCATGGCTGCCCTTCTCGGACAAACCAGCACTAAACACAGCTCAGTGAGACCCTCCCAAAAGAAGATTTTCATGGGTCTGTGCCATGCTGAATCCCTAAAATTTGGAGATTTGAAAACCAGCCAGCATATCTGAGATAAAAACAAGGGAGCACTGCACTGGCAGGTAGGTAGGCCACTTGAACACAGACAAAGTGAAGGCAGGTTATAACAGATGCCTGGGTTACATGAGAGGAGATTGTTTGCTCTTCTGTGAGGGCTGTCTAAACAGCAACAAGAGTGAACACCCCTCTCTGGGGACAAGAGGGCAGGCTGACACAGTGTATCCCCTGTGCATCAGCAAAGAACAACACAGCACCCACAGTGGAGGCTTGAACAACCTAAAACAAGCCCTGTGACCGTTCCCTGCCCCAGAACTCTGCAAGTGCATTTTTACTAGAGCAAGCATGCCTGAGAGCCAGAGCAGCAGTGGGTCCTTCTGCAAAAACCAGCATAAATCCCATGCATGCACTGAGTCTACTGACCACAGAGATCTTCAAAGCCTTAGCTCTACTGGAAATACAGTCTAGCCTTTATTAACAGGCAGACCAAAACACAGTTAAAACTCACCACACATTGAACAAGACCCCAAAACTCCCCAAGCAGTCAAGGAGAAACTGCAGAGGACTGACATGAAGGAAATATCAGCCAAAACACAACAGCAGAGTGTACACAGCATACACCAGAACTACTTCCTGATGTGCCAGGTCCTAGACTCTATATGCCCTCTTCTTAATAAAGCCATTACTCTCAGGAGCAGCAAACATCAGAGGCATTCCTAAAACACAGAAGATGGAGACAGGGAAAAAAATGCCAAAACTGTGTAATTCATTAAAAAAAAAAAACAAGAAAAGATAATCAAAACAGATATAAGTATCATGCCTGATCCAGAATTTAAAGCAACAATCATAAGGATACTAGCTGGGCTTGAGAAAAGCAGAGAAGACACCACGGAGTCTCTTACCACAGAGATAAAAGACCTAAAAACCAGTCAGCCCAAAATAAAAAGTGCTATAGCTGAGATACAAAACTGACTGCTGTAATGACCATAAGGAAAGAAGAATCACAGGAATGAATAAGTGATATAGAGGATAAAATTATGAAAAATAATGAATGCAAAAAGAAGAGTTAAAGAAAAAATGTTGGATCATGAATGAAGACTTAGGGAACTCAGCAAATCCATAAAGCGTAACAACATTGGTGTCATAGGAGTCCCAGAAGAAGAAAGAGAAAAGGGAGCAGAAACTTAAACTGCAGAAATTATAGTTGAAAACTTCCCTAAACTGGCTAAGGAGACAGACATCCAAATCTTGGAGGCACAGAGAACTCCTCTCAAAATCAACAGAAGCAGACCCACACTAAGACATACCTTAGTAAAATTTGCAAAATACAGAGATAAGGAAAGAATCCTGAAAGCCGAAAGGGAAAAGAACTCCCTAAAATACCAGGGAAGACAAAGAAGGTTAGCAGCAGATCTCTACACAGAAACTTGAAAGACCAGAAGAGAACAGCATGATATATTCAACATGCTGAATGGGAAAAAATATGCAGCCAAGAGTACTTTATGGAGCAAGGCTATCATTCAGAACAGAAGGAGGGGTAAGGAGTCTTGCAGACAAACAAAAACTAAAGGAGTTTGGGAACATTAACCAAGCTGTGCAAGAAATATTAAAGCAACTCTTTGAGTGGGAAAGCAAGACCAAAAGCAACAAAAACTAGAAAGGAACAGAGAATCTTCCCCATAAACAATGACTTCACGGGTAATACAATGGAATTAAATTCATATCTATCAATAATTACTCTGAGTATAAATGGACTAAATTTATAAAAGATATAGGGTATCAGAATGCATTAAAAATAAACAAAAGATATAGGGTATCAGAATGCATTAAAAATAAACAAGACCTATCTATATGCTGCCAACTTAATATGGACCTAAAGACAACAACAGACTGAAGTGCGGGGACAGAGAAACATTTATCATGCTAATGGATGTCAAAAGAAAACTGGAGTAGCCATACTTACATCAGACAAATAAGATTTTAAACAAAGACTGTAACAAGAGATGAAGAAGGGCATTATGCCATACTAAAGGGGTCTATCCAACAAGGAGACCTAACAATTTTATATATTTATGTCCTCAACTTGGGAGTAGCCAAATATATAAGTCAATCAATAACAAACACAAAGAATCTCATTGATAATGATTCAGTAATAACAGAGGACTTTAACACTTCACTTGCAGCAACGGACAGATCATCTAAGCAGAAAATCAACAAGGAAACAATGGATTTGAATGATACATTGGACTGGATGGACTTAACATATATACTGAGAACATTTCATCCTAAAGCAGCAGAATATACATTCTCTTCAAGTGCACAAGGAACATTCTCCAAGATAGATCACATATTGGGTCAAATCATGCCTCAACAAATACAAAAATATGTAGATCATACCACTCATCCTTTTTGACCACAAAGATTTGAAACTTGAGGTCAACCAGAAGAAAAAAAATGTGGAATGGTCACACATACATGGGGGTTAATGAACATCCTACTAAAGAATGAATGGGCCAACCAAGAAATTAAGGAAGAAATTTAAAAGTACATGGAAACCAGTAAAAATGAAAACACAATTGTCCAAAACCTTTGGGATGCAGCAAAAATGGTCCCAAGAAGGAAATATATAACAATACAGGCCTACATTAAGAAGCAACAAAAGTCTCAAATACACAGCCTAAACTTACATCTATAGGAGCTAGAAAAGGAAGAGCAAATAAAGACTAATTCAAAAAAGGCAAATAATAAAGGATAGAGCAGAAATAAATGACATAGAAATGAAGAAAGTAGAATAAATCAATAAAACTAGGAGCCTGTTCTTTGAAAGAATTAATAAAATTGATAAAACCTTAGCCACACTTAATCAAAAAGAAAAGATAAAGGACCCAAAGAAATATAGTCTCAAATGAAAGAGTATTCATCACAACCAACATCACAGAAATACAATTATAAGAAAATATTATGAAAAATTGTGTGCCAAAAAATTGGGCAATCTGGAAGACATGGATGAATTCCAACAAACATACAAACTACCAAAACTGAAACATGGAGAAATAGAAAATTTAAACAGACCCATAACCAGCAAAGGGTTTAAATCAGAAATCAAAGATCTCCCAACAAACCAAAGTCCAGAGCCAGATGGCTTCACAGGAGAATTCTCCCAAACATTTAAAAATAATTAATATCTATTCTTTTCATATTGTTCAAAAAATGGAAATGGAAGTAAAACTTCCAAACTCATGGTAGGCCAGCATTACCTTGATTCCCAAACCAAACAAAAACCCCATTGAAAAGGAGAATTACAGGCCAATACCCTTGATGAACAAGGATGCAAAAATTTTCTCTAACATGCTAGCAAATTGAATCCAATGGGACATTCAAAGAATTATTCACCATGACCAAGTGGGAAGTATTCCTGGGCTAAAGGCGTTGCTGAATATTTCCAAATCAACCAACATGATTCACCACATTAATAAAAGAAAGGATAAGAACTATATGATGCTCCCAACAGATGCAGAAAAAAACATTAGACAAATTGCAACATCCATTCTTGATAAAATCCTCAACAAAGTAGGGATAGATGGAACATACCTCAACATCATAAAGGCCATATGGGAAATACACACATCTCATATTATCCTCAATGGGGAAAAACTGAGTGCTTTTCCTCTATGGTCAAGAACAAGACAGGTATATCCATTTTCACCATTACTGTTTAACATAGCTCTGGAAGTCCTAGCCTCAGCAATCAGACAACAACAACAATGACAAAAATAAATAAACAAACAAGAATAAATAAATAAATAGCATTCAATTTAGCAAAGAAGAAGCAAAACTTTCATTATTCACAGATGAAATGATACTGTATGTACAAATCCCAAAATAGTCCATCAAAAATTGCTAAAACTGATACATGAATTCAGCAAAGTTGCAGGAAAAAATATCTACATATAGAAATCTGTTGCATTTCTATACACCAATAATGAAACAGCAGAAAGAGAAATCAAGGAATCGATCCCATTTCCAAATGCACCAAAACCCATAACATACCTAGGAATAAATTTAACCAAAGAGGTGAAAGATCTGTACTCCAAAAACTTTCAAAGACTTATGAAAGAAATTGAAAATGACAAAAGGATTTGGAAAAACATCCCATGCTCAAGGCTTGGAAGAACAAATATTGTTAAAATTTATAATACCCAAATCAGTCTACACATTTAAGACAATCCCTATCAAATTCCACCAGCATTTTTAACAGAGTTAGAACAAACAATCCTAACATTTGTATGGAACCACTAAAGACCTCAAAGGGCCAAAGCAATCTTGAAAAAGAAGAACAAAGCTGGAGGCATCATAACTCCAGACTTCAAGTGATATTAAAAACCTCAAGAGAGTATAGTACCGACCCAAAAATAGACACATAGATCAAAGGAACAGAATAGAAAACGCAGAAGTGGACCCATAACTATATGATCAACTAATCTTTAATAAAGCAGGAAAGACTATCCAGTGGAAAAAAGACAGTCTCTTCAAAAAGTAGTATTGGGAAAACTGGACAGCAACATTCAGAAGAATGAATCTGGACAAATATCTTATACCATACACAAAAATAAATTCAAAATGTTTGAAAGACCTAAATATGAGACAGGACACCATCAAAATCCTACATGATAACACGGGCAGCAAACTCCTTAACATTGACCATAGCAACTTCTTACTAGACGAATTCCTGGAACCAAGGGAAACAAAAACACAAGTGAAATATTGGGACTTCATCAAGATAAAGAACCTTTGCACAGTGAAGGAAACAATCAACAAAACTAAAAAGCAACATTTGGAATGGGAGAAAATATTTTCAGATGACATTTCTACTAAATGGTAAGTATCCAAAATCTGTAAAGAACTTCTGAAGCTCAACACCCAAAAAAACAAATAATCCAGTTAAGAAATGGGCAGAAGACATGAATAGACATTTTTCCAAAGAAAACATCCAGATGGCTGAGAGACAGATGAAAAGATGCTCAACATCACTCAAAAGGGAAACACAAATCAGAACCACAATGAGATACCAACTCACATATGTCAGAATGGCTAAAATTAACAACACAGGAAACAACAGATGTTGATAATGTGCAGAGAAAGAGGAACCCTTTTGCACTATTGGTGGGAATGTGAATTGCTACAGCCACACTGGAAAACAGTATGTAGGTTCCTCAAAAAGTTGAAAATAGAGCTACCCTACAACCCAGCAACTGCACTACCAGGTATCTACTCAAAGGATACAAAAATACTGATTTGAAGGTCACATGCACCTTTATGATTATAGACACACTGTCAGCAATGGCCAAATTTTATACACACACACACACACACACACACACACACACACACACACGTACATACATACACACACATATATGTATATATATATAATCATATATATTCCATTATATCTGTAGTGGAATATTACTTAGTCATTAATAATAATGAAATCTTATCATTTACAACATCCTGGACAGAGCTAGAGTGTATTATGCTAATTGAAAAAAGTCAGAGATATTGTATCATTTCAGTTATATGTAGAATTTAAGAAACAAAAGAGATGAATGTACATGAAGAAAAAAAGAGAGGGAAGCAAATCATTAAGAGACTCTTAACTATATAGAACAAGGTGTGATAGAAAGGAGGTGTGGGGGGATGGCTTAAATGGGTGATGGGCATTAAGGGGGGCAATTATGGTGAACACTGGGTGTTATATATAAATGATGAGTTGCTAAATTCTACTCCTGGAACCAAAATTACACTACATGTTAACTAATAGAATTTAAATACAAATCGAATCACATGAAAAAGAAAATAAGGAGAGCCTGAAGGTCTCTAAATATGAAGCAGTTCGGTGGAGCAATCAGAATTTTGAGTAGTGGGAGAAATATAAGTAACTAAGGCAATGATATTTCTATATCTTATGGTTAACAAAGTAAAGCTACAAGTTATCTCTGAACAATTAAACCCTGAGCTTAGTCATCTAATGTTACTGAATTCACAGCACAACAATAGATATAGTTTCTACCTGTGAATCTGATACTTTCAGGCAAGAGCTAAAATTATAATTATATAATAAGGACATCTCATGAGGTTTTAACTGCGTTAATTAAAAAAAATAATTACATGTTTAGGAAAGCAGCAATGTCACTGGGCAGATTTCACTCTGGTTCTTAATACTTGGCCAGCTTTTCCACTATTTTGTGGTGATACCAGCTTCTGGAACGTAATCTGAAAAAATAAAAATAAAAACTTCAGTATGTCACCTTTTCACAATATGATTGTTAGGATATTTTTAATAAGTGAAATAAAATTTCCACTTTACCTTTTAAATGCTTTTATTAAACATTTTGTAAAGAATAAAAGGTAAATGGATAACTTCAAAATAGTTGAAAAGGATTTTGGAAAGATGCTTTTGGAGAGCATCTCAAGGTAGTAGATTTAGTCATGAAGTTTTTATGCATTTGGCTCTCCAGCTTGGGTCACCAATTTTCCTCTCATTTATTTATGGTAAACACAACACATAGAACTTTAAGTGAAGCTGTCACATTCCTATCTGTCTAAATAATTGCATTAAATAAAATGTATTGAATCAAACTGAATTTGCTCAATGTCTGTATGTTTAATCATTGTTTAGTAAAGACAGTCTTGAAACTAGGTTTTGTTAAATGAGAGACAAGAATTTTAATATTTGAAGCACTCAGCATATCTTACATAATTTTCCTCAAGCTGTCTTTACAATAATACTTTAATAGACATGAATGTTGAAATATTTTCTTTCATCTTTTAAGGAAAAAAAATCCCTGAACTTCTAAAAATGGAGTTAAATAGGTGATGTGGATTAAGGAGCGTGCATGTTATGATGAGCACCAGATGTTGTATATAACTGTTGAATCACTAAATTGAATACCTGAAGCTAACATTACACTGCATATTAACTAACTGGAATTTAAAAACTAAAAAAAAAAAAAAGGAAATAAAGAAATACAGAACTTTATATCACAAACATACCATATAATCTCATATTCTAAATTAAATAAACTTCAGGGTGCCTGAGTGGCTCAGTCGGTTGCGAGTCTGCATTTGGCTCAGGTTGTGATCTCAGGGTCCTGGGATTGAGACCCATATCCTGCTCCCTGCTCAGCAGGATTCTGCTTCTCCCTCTCCCACTCCCCCTGCTCATGTTTCCTCTCTCACTGTCCCACCCTCTGTCAAATAAATAAATATGTTTAATTAACTAATTAATTAATTAAATTTTTATTAAGAAAATAGTTTTGTTGAGATCTTAGGTAGCATTTACTCAAGACAAGTACCAAAACAGTAAAAATTCCTACTTTTGTATCTTCAGTCAAATCTACACATAAACAGTGCATATATTTCAGATTTTTAAAACCTCTTATTGCTATATGTGAAAAATAACAAATTAAGAGAAGTAAAGTATCTTTGTCCAGGTATGAACTTTCCAACCATTTTTACATGCTTACATGCAGACCACAGATACAGCTCTTTTCTGGGAAATTATTATGATCTCGTCAGCATGAGAATGCTTTCAACACAATGCACTGCCAAACAAGAATATAAGGTTTTAAGTAAAACTGAGTGAAATAACCTTTGTAAGACTCTAATACTACAAATATAATCCCCCCAAATGACTCCTTTTATGCATGAAATTATTCATTCACTAGTTACTTTGACCTATTTTCTAATGACACCTTCCAAATGAATAATTATTTAAAATAGTAGAGACATTAATGCAGAAAAATACTTGACAAAGAAGTTCAAAGAGACATAGTAAGACAGTGGAGAAGAACACAGAATACAGCTAGCAATAGCAAAACTGTGAAGCAGGGTGTGTTCAACAGACAGGACCTACATCCTTTGTGTCTCTGTAAGTTCTCCTTCCCTTGCTAGAGGTACAGGGCCTTTGGGCAAATCAGGCCGCCTGAAGTAGAAAAAAAGCACAATATGATAAATTTATTCATGAAAATTTCTTAATGATTATAAAGATACTTCCACTTTTTTGTCACCCTTTCAAAAAATTTTTAAAGACTTTTTATTTATTTATTTATTTGACAGACAGAGATCACAAGTAGGCAGAGAGGCGGGCAGAGAGAGAGAGGAGGAAGCAGGCTCCCTGCTGAGCAGAGAGCCAGAGGCCGGGCTCAATCCCAGGACCCTGAGATCATGACCTGAGCCGAAGGCAGAGGCTTTAACCCACTGAGCCAACCAGGTGCCCCACCCTTTCAAAATTTTAATCACAGACACTCAACATAGGAAAGAATCCAAAAGGGTCATTTAGTCCAAAAATTTTTCCAAAAATTTTAATTCCCCAAACCAGTAAATTTCCTTTTATTTTGTGAATGTTTATAAATTACCAACTTTTTTTGCACCCAGATGTTTATAACAGCAATGTCCACAATAGCCAAACTATGGAAAGAACCTAGATGTCCATCAACAGATGAATGGATAAAGAAGATGTGGTATATATATACAATGAAATACTATACAGCCATCGAAATAAATGAAATCTTGCCATTTGTGACTATGTGGATGGAATTAGAGGGTATTATGCTTAGCGAAATAAGTCAATCAGAGAAAAACAACTATCATATGATCTCCCTGATATGAGGAAGTGGAGATGTAACAGTGGGGTTTGGGAGATAGGAAAAGAATAAATGAAAGAAGATGGGATGGGGGGGAGACAAACCATAAGAGACTCTTAACCTCACAAAACAAACTGAGGGTTGCTGGGGGGAGGGGGATTGGGAGAGGGTGGTGGGGTTATGGACATTGGGGAGGGTATGTGCTATGGTGAGTGCTGTGAAATGTGTAAACCTGGAGATTCACAGAACTGTACCCCTGGGGATAAAAATACATTATATGTTTATTAAAAAAATTTTTAAATTTAAAAAAAGAATATTTAATTTTTTTCTAGCACCATCATTTCAAAAAGGAAAAGGCATTTTAAAACCAAAAAAGTGAATAAATTTGATGGTATAAAAATTCACATTTTGTACATCTTATTTGTTTTTCTCATAATACCAACATTTGATTATTCTAATAACCCTACATGCAGTTATCAGATATTTGAACATCTCACATGACAGAGAATCTGATATGTCCTGATAATCTATATCATTTTTGGTCAGTTTTGACTGTTAGAAAGTTTTACTTTATATATATATTTATACAAAGTGTGCCTTTTTAAATTCCATCTATTGATTTAATTTTGCTTCTTGGAGTCTTAACAATCAAGTTGAATCCTTCTTTTATAGAGTAGTTCTTTAGACATTTGAAGACCTCTACTCTCCACCTCCACCCCAAGTCTTCATTACAGAAAAAAATCTTTTCACAAGCCAAATGTCCTCCATTTTCTTTAGCTGCTTTTTATGTGATGTGGCCTAGCTTCATTTTCATCACATTGGTCAGTCTTACCACTTCGAGTCTTTCCTATGACTGACATGACTGATTGAATGTGTGATTATACCTCTCTCAATAGAAATCAGCTTATCAATTACCCTCTTCACATATGGCACTAACAGCTGGATTAGATCTTTAGAGGCCCCATATAACAAGAAGATATGGTTTAAAAAAAAAAAGGAAGATACAGTTTCATTTATCTGCACCTCCAAATGTCATGTAAAATAAAACAGAACTGAAAATAATAAATAAATAAATAAATAAATAAAGCAGAATGAAAGATCAGATAAAAACATAATTTTTTAAAAAAATAACACGAAATTAGATGAGTGCTAAAAATTAATTACTAAGCATGTAATGGTGGCTCCCATAACTGAGCCCAGTACTCGGTGTAGTTTGATATGCATGGAACAAAAAAAATTATTACTTCCCTTAGACACAAGGTCTTGATTACATGGAGTAACCACAAATTGTTTCCTTAACTAGCCAATCCAATCAATAAAATAGTAAACTCTATCAAATGACTTCATTGAATAATTCTTTACTAAATTGTTTGACTGAATCTACGCTTTTCCAGTTTTAACACATGTAAGTCAGAGTAGTAGTCTTCTTTATGGTTTCACTCCTTGCCCATGTTGAAAAACTCATCTTCATCAACTTTATAAAGTTAGCTATGAAAAAGAATAACATTTTCTTTTCAACTTTATCTCTTGTCAATGTATTACTCTTTTATCTTACTTCCAGGCCTTCCTAAAACCATGAACACTTTGGTGTGGGAGGAACTATTGGTTCATTGAGTAGGTTTCTCTTTTGACTTTTCAGCAGAGTTTGCAGTGAATAAAAAAAGAAAAGGAAAAAAAAACTTTCTACTTTTCCTCATCCTACCTTCTATCTTCTACCACTCTAAACTCTGCAGAGAAAAACAAATCCTACTTCTTTGGGTTTGTTTGTTTATATGTTTTATTTTGGTTTGTTTTTCTTTCTCTTTTTGAAAAGATAAAAAAAATCATACCATTTATTTGTTCTGTTTCATTTCACGTACTACTTTTAATAGAGTTTATTTAATAGAGTGCATTTTAATAGGGTGTATTTAATAGAGTGTATAAGAAAGGTGAAGGATAGGAAGAAAATACTTTACTCTATTTATGCAAGCATTATAATTATTTTCCAATTCCGAACTTAATTTCTCTCATAAAACCTGATACGAGAATTTAAAGTTCCAAACATTAACTCATTCACTCAATATGATTCACTGTTAGTAATTTAATAAAATGAAAGAAAATAGTTTACTTATGACATGAGATTTTACAGTGAAGAGAGATGATTTGGAGAAGGCAAACAAAAAACAACTTCTGGAAGCATACAAATCTTTCAGGTGTAAATTTAGAGGAAATTTGTCTTAATACTCAATTGTCAAATTATTGCTGCCAAGAAAGGAGCATGGCACAGTAAAACTCTCAAAAAATCTAGATTTGAATCTTTGTTTTCCCATTTATTTAGACCTCAGTTAGTACATGTTCAAAATAGAGAAAATGATAATACTGGTTCTCACTACCTCACAGAGTTTGTGAATTTCAAAGGAGATACAGAATGCCTTTCCTAATCACCCTGCAAGCAGTCTTGTAAGAAGCACCCTGTATTTCTTTTTTGTGGTATTTTTTAATTTAAATTAATAATTTATGTTATTGTTTTTAACATCTATAATTACTTTAAGACTAAATTCCTTGAGAGTTGGGAATGCCTACTGTCTTGTATACCTACTGTCTTATTTCTGACAAAAAATGGAGTACATGACACAAAGTAGTCAACTTATAAATATTTGATGAGTGAATGAAAACACTTTGTAAACTTTATAGCAGTTTACTGATTTTTCTATTGCCATGTTCTCTTAAAAATGATGACAAAACATGATCAGACTGCTCTTATCACACAAAAAATAAAAAATTAAAAGTTTTGGAGGTGGTTAATACATTTAGTACTTTGATTATGGTGATGATATCATGGGAATATGCATATGTGCTAAATTATCAAAATGCATAAATCAAAAATGTGTACTGTTTATATAATAATTATACCTCAATGTAGCTTAAAAACAAAAATAGTAATAATTAGAAACCTAAATGGAATTATAACCTTATCATTTTTAACATTAAAAATATCAAAAAAAAGTAGCTAAATCAGTGAATTCAAATAGACTGAATTACTAACAAGCATTCTTATAAATACCAGTGTTTTCCTTCTTCAAACATTACTTTTTTCTATCCTAAGAATATAAGCTATTCTCAAACATATATATAATATACATGCACACATACATATACATTCAAATATATATATATATACACATTCAAATATAGATATATATACACACATCCAAATATATATGTATGTATGTTTGTGTATATGTATGTGTATGTATATACACACACATATATATATGTGTGTGTGTGTGTGTGTGTGTGTGTGTGTATATATATATATTCAAATATACTCTGTGGTACAATTCTCTTGGATTTTAAGTGACTTTAAAGAGAGGTACCATTCCAAGGATTGAAGAACTAAATTATGGTAAGAACTTACTTTCTTTTCCGCATTCTCACTTCCTTCCCTGTTTGTGGCTTCACATACTAGAGCTTCATTAAGGCAGCAATTGAAAGGACTCAGTGACCAAACCTAAAGGATTAATTCCTCTGAGCAGTATTTTGCATAAGTTATATCTATAAGCCACCATACTCTCTCTATATTCCCTTTCTGCCCTACCCCTACCCCCACCAACATGCACATACAGATGTATTCCACTCTAATAGAGTTCACAAAGGGCTCAACAGACACAAAGATTTTAAAAATACTATGTCTGCTTACAATTTGTTGAGTTTCACTATAGTAGAGTACATTTTCATAATGTGTAACATTATTATTACACAATAATATAAAAATATCTCTCATATTTTAGAGAAAATTATTGTCTCTGAAAGTTGTTAAAATAGTTATTTTATTATTTTTAAATTTTAAATAAAACTCATCTCATGAGTTTATCCTGATATTTCCAATTCAAATATAGTTCTACATGGTTTCACTGAAAAAAGATAGTTATTTTAATTTGCACAAACCTAAAGTGTACTCCAAAGTTTAATCTGAAAGGAGAGTTATGATGACCTCTAGTAACTAGTTTAATGGCTTAAAGAAAAATGTCCACTTCTTTTTTTTAGAAGGAAAAGCATATAGTCATAAACCATATTTGCCTAGGGAATATATGAGGGATTCTATATAATATAAAGAGAGGAAATGTAACTTCCTTATTTAAAATTAAATCTGATAGAATTAGTAGTCATGTTATTAGAAACAGGATAAATGTCAAGAATTCATTACTTTGTTTTAAGCTTAGTTTATCATAAATCTATCCTATGACACATAATAACTTGTACTGTTCTGCACGTTATTTGATAGCAAGTTCAGCAGTGTAGGTGAGTGACAATGTGAGCTGCATTATAATGGTTCTCCAGGGAAATTAGCTTATAGGACACAGTTAGGCATATATGAACCATTATTCAAATGGAAAAAGAATATTCGAAAGTTTATTCTTGCTCTCATAACACCATCAGCTAATATGCAGAAAGTCAATTCAAACAAGTACGTAGTGTTTGGAAAATGGCATAAAAAAACAATATATTGACTTTTGGTCTAAACTGAAAATATTCAGCATCCTGTGTGTTGAAAGACATGAATTTATTGTATATAACAAAATTTATAATGTGCATTTTTCATCTGTTACAGAATGATGTATTAAGAGGAATGGTAGTCCAATTTGATTTGGTATTTAAAAAAACAGAAGAGGGACGCCTGGGTGGCTCAGTGGGTTAAAGCCTCTGCTTTCGGCTCAGGTCATGATCCCAGGGTCCTGGGATTGAGCCCCGCATCAGGCTCTCTGCTCAGCAGGAGGCCTGCTTCTCTTCCTCTCTCTCTCTGCCTGCCTCTCTGCCTACTTGTGATCTCTGTCTGTCAAATAAATAAATAAAATCTTTAAAAAAAAACAGAAGAATTAATCAGGAAGCACATAAACTGTTTTAATTGTTCCTTATGTAATAAACATCAATGTATGAGTATGAACTGCCTTAGATCAATTGTTTGCTGAAAGTAAATCTATTGAAATATTTTAAGCTTACTGCATAATTCAATTATAGATGTTTATATATAGCAGTGTTTTTCTCCAAGATGTATTAAGTTTGAAATTTGAAATAAAAAAAAAATTAAAAGGAATTTGAAATTTAGTGGGTACCTGGTTATTTTCCAGTATATGGAAAATGTATTAGAAATCTGTAAACAGAAATGTATAAATTAAATTCCAATTTAAGCATATGTATCATTTTTCTAAAATGATAGAGATAGCCCTTTTAAGCCCTTAGCTATGGAGATGCTGGCAAGTGGCCATCCACACTTACATAGTGATATAAAAACTCCCACAACATGACCCTTCCTTTTGAGTTGTTGCTGTGCATTGGAAATTTGGATAGATTAAGTAAGTCTTTCTTTTTCCCTGGGATCTTTACTACTTTAATATTTCTTCTTATTACAAGACATTCACTTGAAAAGTTTATGTGAGGAAGAATAGTGAATTTTTTGAGAGGTTTGCAATCATTGTATTAAAGAACAGAGCCAAAATTCATTCTAAATAAAAACGTGAGATGGTAGGGATAATCATATATGACTCAGGCAATTAGATACATAGCCATGTTATCAAATATTCTACTATGCTTCTAAAAATACATTCACATATCTCTTTGAATGCATTAAAATTCTGACTCAGAACATATCCCTGGTCAATGAAATAAAAGTTAAGTTTTACTTTCAGATTTTCTTTTTGTGTTTTAAATAATATCATCTACATATCTCAATTACATTACTTATTCTATTATATATCTTCATGAAGATATATAATAGAATGAAGACAAAGAAGAAGAAAGTTTTTGGTATAAAAAAGGAAAATTCTTGTAAATTTTCCTACATGTATAAAGAAAAATAATATACATATTAGTGACTTCTAAGATCCCTTTCAGTCCCAGGTAAGTTATACATTTTCAACATTTCCAATTACCAATTTAATTATGTTCTTTTATTTTCCTTCATATGATGGGTTAACCACTAAAAGAACAGAAACAAAAATTAGCGCAAACAGCATCTGATACCTGTAGTATGAATAAAGTACAAACATGAACCCTAGCAAGAAACAATGTTCATTTAATAGCTTAGCATGAAAAAAGCAGTGTAAGAATAAAACACTGGTAATGCTAACCTGTAGGCTATTTTTATCCTTTCTAAATATTCAAAAAATTGTTATTTGAAAGAGTTCTTTTAAAATATAAATAAAATAGTTATTTAAATAAATTTTCAAAATTTGAATAAAAAACTGTATAATGAACATATAAAATATTTTTCTTTATTACCTAATACTATACTACTACTAAGTGATTTTTGAATCGTTATTTGTATATATCAACTTTTTACTCTGAGGAACTAACTGAGGGTTTGGAGAGTAGGGGGTGGGAGGTTGGGTAAGTCTGGTGGTGGGTATTGTGGAGGGTACATATTGCATGGAGCGCTGGGTGTGGTGCATAAACAATGAATTCTGGAACACTGAAAAGAAATTAAAAAATAAAGAAAAAATTTAAAAAAAACTTCCAATAAGGATAAACTGATTTTATGAATTTTTAATCACAATAGAATATTGAAAAATTGTTCTCAAAACTTCAAATATTAAAAATAATTAATAACTGTTATCCAATAGCCATAATGAGCTCTTGTTAATGAATTAACTAAAGTTATCATTTATTCTTAAATAATTGGTTTGAAATGTAAGTTTGTAGTATTTGTTGAATGATGTATTATGAAAACATTCATAAATCAGCATGTATAAATTCTAACAATCCTAAAGCTTCTGAAAGCTAGTTTAATAGAAGCATTCACAAATATATACACAGCAAGTTAATTCTTAATTCTATCCTCTGTGTCATCTTTTAGAACTGTTCTTATCAGTTTTTTGTTTACTTATTGGGCTTGGTTTTAAGGGAATTGCCAAGTGATCCCTGAACTCCAATATTTAGACATGTTGTCAGGACAAATTAATTTCTTTAGAAACCTGTTGTGCTTTGGATACCATCTAGCATATTCAGGATTAATGGAGACACTGCACAAATATCTCTGTCTAGCTGGCTTGGGATGGAGGAACAGGAAGGGGTACCTTGAAGAAGTAAAAATTTATTGTGTAATAAAGATAATACGTTTTTAATTGTAATGATATTCAAAACAAAATAATAAAATATAATATACAATAAGTTATTATTGATCATTAAATACTCATAATTTTATCTAAACAGTGACACCACTCTACACATGAATATGAACTTCTTGCTTCTTCACTGGTTCTATTGTTAGTAGATTAAATAGCACATTATTTTTTAGAAGAATCACATAGTTAACCTTATGAATAATTAATTGATTTTTTAACTAAAAGTAAGACATTTGTAATTACTTTGTTTATTGTTGGTAATCAAATATTTTCTACAATTATAAATTTTAGGGATTAAAATATTCCTGTATGAAGGCTAAATGGTAGAGACTGGACCTATACAAAATCACACAGTTACTTCCAGCTTAAACACTTAATTTCCTATTTTTTAATGAATTTTGTGGAATGGATGTGTGTGAATGGTTATTCAAGAGCCTTAAATACCCAGACAGATTAAACTTATCAGATAATCATTTCTCCCAATTCCTCTTGATGAGTTTGGTATGAAAATAAATTGATATAAAAAGCTCACCTGGGGGTGCCTGGGTGACTCAGTGGGTTAAAGCCTCTGCCTTTGGCTCAGGTCATGATCCCAGAGTCCTGGGATCGAGCCCCACTTCAGTCTCTCTGCTCAGCAGAGAGCCTGCTTCCTCCTCTCTCTGCCTGCCTCTCTGCCTACTTGCAATCTCTGTCTGTCAAATAAATAAATAAAATCTTTTTAAAAATAATAAAATTAAAAAAATAAAAATAAATAAAAATAAAAAGCTCACCTGATGAGTCTGTCACTAACATACTGTTTAAAGTTGGTTAAAACAGTAATAAATTATCTGTGTCTTTATTAACTCATTATTGGTAAAGGCATAACAATGTTCATCCTATGTCATAGAAGTTTGTGAGAATAAAATTATACAATAGCTAAAAGGGAAAACAGATTGGAATGGATAAATGTTTTTCTTCTGCTATTTGTTGAATCCAAGAAACTGGAGTATTGTCTTAGTTTTCATATTTTGAAATATGAAAGTATAGTATATTAGGTAGGCAGTATGCAAGAACACTCATCTCAGAAGTTCTTGCTCTAGCTTTATGTGCACAGGAATCAGCTGGGAATTTTGTTAACATGCTATTTCTGGAGCAGTAAATCAGGAATACACTTGAAGTAATGCATTTTGCACTTCCAACAAGGTCAAAAGTGATGAGACGCTGCTGCTCATCTAGAAACTATACTTTAGGTAGCAAAGGTGTTTAACATTTATGGGTCTCATGGTTCTTATTGGCCAAATATAGCTAATAATCTCAACTCTGTGTCCTTCAAAGTTTGTTGGGTAACATCTATCTATCTATCTATCTATCTATATTTGGGAATTAGTTTTATATGAATATAAGGTAAAGGTTTTCTTTAAGATAAGAATCATTTATAATTCACAGAAATCAGCTGAGTGGTTGCAATGTGTTCAGTATTGCTAGATGCTATATGACTAAATAAAAAATAAATAACTCTCCTCAGAGTATACAACCCAGCTATATTCAAAATTGGTCCAAATAAATGTAGTATTAATTGACACTTTTATTTATATTTTTCTTAATATAAGCAGTATATTCTGATTATTTTATATTGTGTCATGCTGGAAAATGTGTTTGCTGTCTGTCTGTGTGTGTGTGTGTGTGTGTGTGTGTGTGTGTTACCCACAGTGTCACATCTATAGACACATTACACTTGTAAATTTAATCTGCATTGTTAACATTTTCTACCACATTCTTAAATTTAGACCAAGAGTTGGCAATTTTTTTATGTAGGGTGACATACCATAAATACTTTGTTTTTGGCAAGCCATACAGTATCTTTTGCAACTATTCAATTCCATCACTGAAACACTGGAACTGGCTACATTTCAGTAAAACTTTATTTACAAAATAGATGGTAAGCTATAGTTGAGCCATAGATTATAGTTTGCTGATTCTTAGGTTTAAAAAATCAACAAACAATTAATCAAAACCTTATTTGTAGCATTTGCCAATGCCCATAGTGTAAATACTCCCACTACGTCCAGTTTCAAGCTAACAATATGATATCACCGAAGGCAGAATTGAGAAATGATGTACAGTGGCACACCATTGTATAGTATCCCCACTATGTGGGTGCAATAGATGTAAATAACCTTAAGATCATAGATAATAGCAAAATGTAGCAAAATAGTTAAGAATTGATAAATACTGTTACTTTTTATTATAACTTATTTAATTGTAAGTTCATATAATTTAATTTTTAATAATAAATGGTTTAACACTCAGCTCACAAAATTTCTAAAAATTTAACACTTAGCTCTTATGAACCAGTAATACCACCAATTGACAGAAAGATTTAATTGTGCATTTTCACATCTCAGCCACTTATGCTGATACCACATAGATGAAGGTCTGAAATGTAGAAAAGGAATTGGATATCCCTGCTTCTACACCACTCTCAGCTCATCATCTACTTCCTGTTTCTTTGGACTACAGATAACAGAAATATTTTAAAAAAAGGAAAAGTGGAAAAACAGAAAGGAAAATAGATGAGGTAAGAAAGTGAAAGTTGGCAAAGAAGCTGCATTCCAAGTTTTCTATCCCACCACTATCATAAAGAAAACATAATTAATTCATAGCATGAGTATTCATGCTTAAATAAATGAAGAATATAATAATCTATCTGCCACAAAGAAATGCCCTCCAAAATCATGGCATTTTGCATTAAAGGAGAAAAGGCAAGAAATAAGAGATGAAAACTAAATTGTGTTGGTCCAAACTCAAGTAGATTATAATGAGGTGAAGGGAAGTGAGAAGGGAAGAAAAAAACACACCATTAATTGTGAGGTCAGATGCTCTATGTAAGTTTCTAACTATGTAAGTGTCTTAGAAACTATGTAAGTTTCTAAGGCAAAACTTACACCACAGTGTGTAGAGACCATAATTTTAAATTGTAAAGGCCTCTTTGCTAGAAATTCCTTTTGTTTTCATATGCAGCACTGCCATATGTTTGAGTCACATAAGATTGACTTGGACATATGAACTTATAAGGGGACTGATTTTCACTATATCAGCCTTATTGGCAAACATTTAAATTTCTTCTGTTTTCTTCACAACTTGGTTTTGAAAATAGGAACAGCATTTGGCTTTACGTCTGGTACAAATGTCTCAATGGTTGAATATTTTAAACCACATTCATCAGAAAAGGAAAGAAGCTTTCATGTTTGATGTCTTCTCTCTGCATCAAGCCTCTTTGACATTAATAAAAACTTTAAAGGCTTCAAAAACAGTTATAAGCATATATATTTAGCCAAATATAAGGATTGGCCAATACAGGATGTAAAATAGCCTAAAATAACAGTAGTTAGTGTGGATTTCAAAGAAAATAATATATGGGGCACCTGGGTGGCTCAGTGGGTTAGGCCTCTGCCTTCGGCTCGGGTCGTGATCCCGGCATCCTGGGATGGAGCCCCGCATCGGGCTCTCTGCTCAGCGGGGAGCCTGCTTCCCCTTCTCTCTCTGCCTGCCTCTCTGCCTACTTGTAATCTCTGTCTGCCAAATAAATAAATAAAATCTTAAAGAAAAATAATAATAATATGATTTATAAATTATGTTATTTTATTTATAAAAATATTAAATCCTATATTAAGATGGATTTTTTTCACTGATCCTCAGATGCATCCCCTATATTATAAGAAACAAGTAAGCCTAGAGAGCACTCTAGCACACAAGAAACCATCTACACTGTATCTAATCAAGCTGTGGAACACTTTTGAGAAATATAGAAAAAGTGTGGGTCATAGAACTTCTGTGTGGTTTTGCTGAATTGATGTAATAAACTCATTCTAATGCAAAGGAAAAAATCACAAAGCAACTAGGAGCTTTCTAAAGTTTATGAATTATATTTCCAAAGGCAACCAGTAATGGACCACCAAATTATCAGACAAAATGTCAAATCAAGGTTTAATTTTCCTCCTGAGAAACCCCTTCAGTTAATCTATTTTGCTGAGAATTAGGGTACCCAGACCTAAATACTGAATAATCAGATAATAATAAATCACTTCCATTATCTTACCTCAATTCAGAGTGGAGAGCCATTTTACTACCAGGGTATAAATTCAGACCCACCTCATTTCTTGCTGAAATAATAACCTCCTAAATGACTTACCTTCCCTGGCTTTTCTGATGCCCCATTCCATTCTACACACTAATGTCAGAATCATCTTTGTAAAATGTCAGTTTGCTTGTGGCATGCTCCTGCTGAAATTTTTTAAATGACACCCTATTGCTCACAGGTTAATGTCCAAGTTCCTTAGGAAAAAGTAGGTCAAAACTACTTTTCTGCAGTCATTTCCATCTCCTATCCTTTCTGCAGTCTTACTCCTCTCTTCTGTGTCTGGTAAATATCTGTTTGTCATTCAAGGCTGAGGTCTAATGTCACCTCTCTTATTAATCTTCCTATGACTTCCTCTAAATGAATTAACCAATTTCTCCTCTGAATTCCTATAAAACTTAGTCCATGCAATGTGCAGAGTGGGAAGGGCATGAGAGGGAAAAGGAGTACTTGTAGAGCAATGAATTTCTACCTGAGAGGCTGCCAACTGTAGCCCCTATTTCTTTTTTTTTTTTTTTTTTTTTTTTTTTTTTTTTTTTAAAGATTTTATTTATTTATTTGACAGAGAGAGATCACAAGTAGGCAGAGAGGCAGGCAGAGAGAGTGAGAGTGAAGCAGGCTCCCCGCTGAGCAGAGAGCCCAATGCGGGGCTCGATCCCAGGACCCTGAGACCATGACCCGAGCCGAAGGCAGCGGCCTAAACCACTGAGCCACCCAGGTGCCCCTGTAGCCCCTATTTCAATCAAAACACATTAAATCTTATATTTTACATACATTGTGCATTCTGCACAAGATGTTATTTCAACAAATGATATGTCTCAAAGAAAGAGGCATCATAAAACACAAGTGTAGTGGAAAAAGCATAACCTTTGGAGGCAGAGAGTACTAAGTTTTAAATAATTACTTTTCCACTTACTAGATGTATGGCTTAGGGCAAATCAATTATTCTACCTATTTCTCTAATATTACCACCTGCCACTTACCTCCTTGCAAGTTACACTTCAGTTGAGCTGAGAAATTAGAGGCTTTCTAAACATTTCACACTATTTCATACCATATTCAAACAAGCCAGTCCATGTTTCTGAAATGTTTCTATACCACTACTTTCATGTCAAACTCTTTCATATTTCCACACCTAGTTGAAGTGTTACTTTCTCTCTTAAGTCTAACCCCAGGCAGCGCTTGATAGTCTCATTTCTTTGACCTCACTTTGTGATATACGAACTCTATTATATGTTGTCATTCTTTGTGTTTCCTGTATCCAGGGCTGGGTAAGTTCCAATATACCCATATTCGTTGTTATAACATTGCAATATTCTATAAAAGGTGATTAAGATCCAGTGTCTCAAACAAAATCCCTTTTGCCTCTTGTCATCTCAGTTCTTCACCTAGGACACCTCCTTCAAACCTCCAATGACCAAGCAATTAAAGAATTAACACTTGAACTCTGGAACTCTGCTCTAGGTAAGGCTTGTATTTATCTTGATTCATCAGTGCCAATGCTATCCTGATTGTTAATATCTAAATGTGGTTTCTGCTTATCTTCCTATTAGAAGGTGAATTACCTGAGAGCATAGATTGGGTTGTTCATCCTTGTATCCTTGATGACAGAACCGTTGTTGTTCCAAGTGTTAATTATATAACTATTCCTTCATTTTAGTATTCCTCCTCCTTCTGGTATCAACTCTCTTGTACCCTTATGAAATCCCCATCTGGGCCTAACCTACTTGGACATATGACTGGGTTTTACCCTTACTTGATCCTTAAATACAAAAACTAATTCTTTTTCTCAGTTGCACATATAGGAAAGTGTAAACATAGTTTTTGAGTGAAAAGCATACATTTGTATATGTATCATTAACTATAAACCATAATAAAAATTAATGTGGTTTACAAATGCATCTCACAAAACACAGATACTTAATGAGTACATTGTCTTCAATTATTTATCAATAAATACTGCTTTATTTTTCTATCTTTTACTCCTACTCCTTATATATTGTCCAAAATGTTACCACTAACCATTCTATACAGCAGCCACTGAACTTTCTGAAAAAATTATCCCATCTTATATATGAATCACTGCTGAATACAATTCTTATAATATTGCAACTACCAAAATCCTCCCTGGAAAAATAGTTGCTGTGAATGAGAAAATAATAATCTCTTAAATTTAAATTAATTTCAAAGTACACTAAAGAGTTGAATCCTATCATTAATCTTGAAACTTAAGTAGAGCTTGAATCATGTCCAAAAAATATAATTTTAGTCATGAGAAGATTCTGATGGATGCTAGTTTTCACTACGGAATCACCCTATTTTCTACATCATTCTTTTAAGGAAAATTATCTGTACTTATATTAGACCAAACACAAAATAAAATATGATTATTGCAATAGTAGTAGAATTTTTATTATTTGAAAGGTGCATGCTATGTTTTTTTTTAATTTATTGATTCATTCATTAAACAAACATATGCTGAATGTTATTTCTGTGCCAGGTGCTTAGAAAAAAAAAATATTGTATACTGTCTGATACTAAAGTGCCCACATTAGAAAACTAACATATTCTTTTAAAAAACAGTATTTATGTGAAAGTCAATTAACTGTTAAGACTCACCCTTCCAGAGCACAGTCAAGAAACAGAAAAAAGGTAAAAATAAAAATATCATTTGAAGACATTTTCCTTATAATGACAGACAATTTGTTTTAGACTAATTTGCTCCAGCTTCTGGTGATTATAACTGAAAAGCCAGAAAATATTTTTCAATATTCTTAAAAGCATACAAAAGCTAAGAAGACAATGAGAAATTACTGCAATGAAATGTGCTAAAGAACAGTAAACTAAAGATACTTTAACCCCTGGAGCATTTTCAGATATAAAAAAGGAAGCTGAGAGATAGAATTGAATATTGAGTGACTTCCTAATATTAAGCAGAAAATAGTCAAAGCTCAGAATCTGCAAAAGATGGGTATCTGATACATTTTCCCTGATTTTGAGTGAGAACACAAGAGGTTACACCCTAGGTGTAAGGGCAAGCCTGAAAGAAACTAATACACACAAAAACAGCAGTCTGAATTTGAGGCCAGAAAATAACAAGCCTTTAACTTGTTGATTTGTTATTGTCCCCAGGAAACTAACAAAAGCAAACTAAAATCATCATTGGCAAAAAAATATAGTAATCTGAGATTTTATACTATCTCTACAAAATGTATCGAATGTTTAAAATACATCCACAGGAAAATAGATCCATAAGGAAGAAAACCACATAAGCTAGTGGCAGAAAAAACAATAGACAAAAAAAAAACAAACACGTGGAACCTGTAGATATTATTAGATATTATGAAACACAAACTGTAAAACAATTATGCTTATTTTATTCAAGAAACTGTTTAGCTTAAAATTTGTAATAGGGAGGGGCGCCTGGGTGGCTCAGTGGGTTAAGCCTCTGCCTTCAGCTCAGGTCATGATCTCAGGGTCCTGAGATCAAGCCCCACATCGGGCTCTCTGCTCAGCGGGGAGCCTGCTTCCCCCTACCTCTCTCTGCCTGCCTCTCTGCCTACTTGTGATCTCTCTCTGTCCAATAAATAAATCTTAAAAAAAATTGTAATAGGGAAATGAAACAAGAGCGCACATATATAAAGAGGAAATTAAAACACCAAACTTGAAAAATACTATGACAAATTAAGAACTGATTAAATTAGTTTCACAATAAAATATGTGCCACTGAATATAGGCTTAGTGAACTAGAGAACAGGTCAGAATAAAATATGCAAAACAAATTCCAAAGCAATATTGTATTGGAATGTATGAAAGATAAAAAAAGAAAAGATATAATGTAATACATTAATGAAGTCCCAAAAAAGGGGGGGGGTGGATAGGACATCGTCAATGTGAGAAAAAATTACGGCTGAGAATTTTCTGTTAAAAAATGCATGGGGCACCTGGGTGGCTCAGTGGGTTAAGCCTCTGCCTTCATCTCAGGTCATGGTCTCAGGGTCCTGGAATCAAACCCCACATCATGCTCTCTGCTCAGCAGGGAGCCTGCTTCCCCCTTTCTCTCTCCCTGCCTCTTGGCACTTGTGATCTCTCTCTCTCTCTGTCAAATGAGTAAATAAAATCTTTTTTTTTTTTTGAATGCCAATTCACATATTCGACCAATCCAACAAATCCCAAGCAGGAAAAAATCCACAGCTAGACACATTTTAGAGATGCTGTAGAAAAAGAAAAACATATATTTTAAAATTTGTCAGAATAAAAAGCAGTTTACCTTCATAGAAATAGCAGTAGTAAGGACATCTGAATTATCGGTAACTTCAGTGGAAGCCATAACATAAAGGAATGTTATTTTCAATATATTTAAGGGAAATGACTACCAACTCTAGAATTCTATACTCAATGGAAACATCCCCCAAGAAAGAAGACAAAGTAGACACAAATTTGAAAAAGTTTACCACAAGATAAACAATAAACAAAATTCTAAAGTCTTTAGCAGTTAGAACGAAAAAAAAAATCCAAAAGGATGATCACAGACTCAGGAAGAAATGAAATGAAGAGCAACAAAAGAGAACAATAGCTATATAAGACAACATTATATTGTGTGAGACATATGTATGTAAAAAGAAAGGAAGGAAAAAGAGAGAAAAAAGAGGGACAAGAAGGAGGAAAATTAAAATACAGTACACAATTAGCATATAATTCAGGAATAGGGAGGAAAATAGTATAAAAGTGTTATAAGTTCCTCTCATTGTCCTGGAGAAAGACCAAAATAATCAAGCAACATCCTGTTTTCATACTTCAAGAATGCATATTAATATTTTTAAAGCATTCAATAAAGTGTATTTGACTTCCAAAAAAATAGAGGGGGGAATATAATAAGAAAAATAATGTGAAAATTAAAAAAAAAAAAACAAGGAGTGAAAGAAGAGGATATGGATGGAAAATAGAAATGGCAAGATATTAAAAGCACAAAGTAAGATAATAGATTTAAACCTAAATATATTATTAATTACATTAAATATAAATGGACTAATTGTTACCATCTTAAAAATATATACTGTCAGACTGAAAAAGAAAAACTCAATCATATGCTATTTCCAAAAGAGAGAACCAAAGTATAAATGTACAGAAAAGTTAAAGGATAGAAAAAGACAAAGTACTAAATAAAAGAAAGCAAATGTAGCTATAGAAATATCAGACAAAAATAAACTTCAGGGTGAGGTGCCTGGATGCCTCAGTCAGTTAAGCAGTTAAGTTTCTGCTTTAGGCTCACGTCATGATCTTGGGGTTCTGGGATCGAGCCCTGCATATGGGTCTCTGCTCAGTGGGGAGTCTGTTTTTCCCTCTCCTTCTGTGTGCTCTCTCTCCCTCTGTGCTCTAGCTCTCTCTAAAGTAAATAAATAAAATCTTAAAGAAAAATTAACTTCAGGGCAAAAAGATTGATAGAAGCAAAAAGGTTAGTATATAATGATGAGTGTTTATTTCAACAAGAAAAAAATGAAAGTACTAAATGAAAACATACTTAATACCTTAAATCAAAACTGAATAAACACATAGGATAAGCAGGAAAACCCACAATCACAGTATAGGTTTTAATATACCTGTATGTGCAATTGATAGAACACACAGAGAGAAAAAAAACAGTCATTATAAATATAAACCAGAATATTATTACTAAAAAACTGACTTCATGCAGATATGTTTACATGTATGCACCCAAAAGTGCAAAACACACATTCTTTTCAAGAACACATGGATTATATCTTTTTAAAAAGGACATAAATGCAGCCAAAAACAAAATATCAACATATACCAAATAACTCAAATAATGCAGAATGTATCACCTGTAAATATGGTCAAAGAGATTTTTTTAAAAAGATAACTAGAAACATCTCCATATGATTTAAAATTAAGAATACACTTTTAAGTAGTTTATTAGACAAAAAAGAAATAATGGAAAAAAGAAAATATTTTAACTAAATAATAATGAGAGTACCAAGTTTCAGAACCTGTGAGGGTCAGTGTAAAACATAAAATGAGTAGCCTTAAAATCTTATGTTAGGAAAAATATAGAAATTAACTAATTTACAATTCATCTTAAGAAATGAAGGAATGGTTATCAAAATAAACCCAAATAAAGTAGAAAAGACCATTCAGGTAAATGAAGAGATTAATAAAGAAACAATATCCTACCATAGAGAAAGTTGGAAAAGCTAAAAGTTAGTTCTCATAAAGGCTTATAATACACATCCCTATTACAAATGAGCAAGAAAAAGAAAAATAAGCACAAGTAACTAGGATCAAAAATTAAAAAGTGACAAAACCAAAAATCTTTCAGTAATTATAAAGATAAGAGATTATTATGATTAAATGCATAACACTCCAGGTAGAAAATTTAGTTGAAATGAATACATTCCTAGAAAAATGCAGGTTATCAAAAAAGAAAAAAAATACAGACTGATTAGTTTTATAGCAAATAAAGACATTTAATTCATATGCTAACATTCTCACTAAGGAAATTCATGCCCAAGTGACTTCACCATTGAAAGAAGCAGCTTCAATCTTACACAAGCTCTATCAAGGAAAAATACATACATGCATACATACATACAATGTTTCAGGATTTATGTATGAGGCTACCATATCATTGATAACAACATGTCAAAAAGAGCATAATGACATCAGCAAGATGGTAGAACAGAAAGTCCCAGAAGTAATTCTCTCACAGATACATCAATTAGCAATGAAGTATGGGCAAAAAGAAAGAAAGAAAGAAACCTACTTGAGAATTCCCAAACCCAAATAAGAAGTTTCTGTACTCCAGGAAAGCACAAATCTGAGAATAGCTATGCTCGAATGGGTAAGAAAGGCCATTTCAATATTTTTATCTTAAGCTCATTAAACCCTTGTCCTTGTCTGGATTTTTATTTTCTTCTGGAAACTTCAGTTTATTTGGCAAAGATATTACACAAAGTAAATCAATTTCTTCACCATTTTCCACAAAAACATTGGGGATACAAGCTGAAGGCAACAGTAACAAATACAAAGGTAGAGATGAAGATGAGAATAAGGACCCACCCAAAGTAGTAGTTACTGAAGTAAAAGAAGATGCTTTTTTTTTTTTAACTCCAAGAAGTGTAAACTATTTTACAAGAGATAGGTGAGGATACTTTGCATTTAAAACCTACATCAAATCAGAAGACATAACTTTTAATGTGGGGAGACACTAATTTAGGAAACATTACTGAGTGATCTCATTCCACCCCACATACCATGTACCTGACCAGGGGAAAAAGAGCTGTACTTATTGTATGTGTTCCAAACCCATCTATCATTGAGAAGAATGTCACCAACCCAGTTACCATGTTAACTTGGGTAATAGACAAGGATCCAGATGAGTTCCAAAAAATTTTACTGGAGGAAAAAGGTGCCTGAACATAGTTTGACTGAGAAATTGTTGCTAAATTACTGCTTTCCCACCATCCTTTAAACTTAGTCAGTTTTTCTTCTCTTCTTCGACATTCTAAGAACTTATGGATAACTTAAAACTTTTGTGAGATTAATATGCCCAATAAAATCTTTAAATGTTAAATTTCAAGAAACAGTATTATCTTTTCTTAAGAACTGTCTAATGTATAAAATACATTTGAATGAAATTTCTGGAAGATTTTAAGTGTTCATTTATTAAACTGACCACAAATGATTTCTTAATAGACTGAAATCAGGATATCAATTAGACTTCCAAAGATGGTTCCAATCCACAGGTTTTGGGGTATGCTGCCACTGCTGGCAAGGCTTTCCAACAGACCCTGTGTCCAGAAGGAAACTTGCCTGTAGCATTCTCTCTGGTGGACTTGACTGATCTGGGAGAACAGCGCTCTTTCCAAATGAATCATCCTCCCACACTGCAACAGAGATATTTTTCTTTTGCTTTATTTTATTGTTATTTTAAAGTTGAACCCTGAGTACTAAATGTCCCCCCTCAGCATTAGAGTCTTTGGCCTTTTATTTCCAGATTGATTTTTAACCCTGTTTTACTTGATTCAGGAACCGCTTTTTTTATCCAAAGATTTTATTTATTTATTTGACAGAGAGAGAGAGGGAGAGAACGTACAAGCAGGAGGAGTGGGAAAGGGAGAAGCCAGGCTCAATCCCAGTCCTCTGGAATCATGACCCAAGCTGAAAACAGATGTTTAAAAGACTGAGCTACCCAGGAACTGTCTTTTAATTTCAAAAGGACTGTGACTCAGCCATCAAAAAGAATTAAATCTTGTCATTTGCAACCACATGGATGGAACTAAAGGGTAATATGCTAAGCAAAATAAGTCAGAGAAAGAAAAAAAATATGATTTCAATCATGTGGAATTTAAGAAACAAAACATATGAATATAGTGGAAAGGAAGGAAAAATATAATAAGATGAAAATTGAGAGGGAGGTAAACCATAAAAAATGCTGAACTCTAGGAAACAAACTAAAGGTAGCTGAGGTGAGGTGGAGTGAGGGGAAGGGATAACTGGGTGATAGGTATTAAGGAGGGCACTTGATGCAATGAGCACTGGGTATTATGCAACTGGTGAATCACTAAATTCTATCTCTGAAACAAGAAAAGAAAAGAAAAAAGGAACAAGTGGCTTGTTCGGTTTTGTAGATGGAGTTTTGTAGTTTCATTCATGAGGTACTGGTTACTTCTGTATTTCCCTACAGACTAACAGAATAGAGGGAGATTCCCAGGAATGAGGTTTAAAAGCACAAATTTGGCAGCTTATAGTTTATGGACCATGGACAGCAAACCCTTGTAAAAAAAGAAAGTTAAGTCAAAGTTAAACAATAATACAAAAGAAAAAGAGTATGTCTTAGTTATTTGCACTATGATAAACCCTATAGATCTAAGAGCTACTTATTACTTAAAGTCCTAGGAGATTTCATTACACATGAACCATGTGAATTAACCAGGAAACATGCAATAAGGTAATGGAATTAAAATTCCCTGTATAAATGTTGCCTTTAGCTTTAGACAGAAGTATATTCTATATTTTATATATAAAATTTCCATTTACTTTTTTTTAAATTTTTTTTTTTAGTTATTTATTGGACAGACAGAGATCACAAGTAGGCAGAGAGACAAGCAGAGAGAGAGAGAGGAGGAAACAGGCTCCCTGCTGAGCAGAGAGCCCTATGCGGGGCTCGATCCCAGGACCCTGGGATCATGACCTGAGCTGAAGGCAGAGGCTTTAACCCACTGAGCCACCCAGGCGCCCCTCCATTTACTTTTTTAAGAGTAAGGTATTTAGTATGTCTATTTGGAAGGGAGCCATGGTTATGTACAAGAATATCTGTGTCATTTCTCCATAGCTGTTATGTAACTAATCTTGAGTATTCTTTGATGACTCTGGGCACATGAATTAGATGCAGATATTAATGTTTAAGTGTCTAATTTTATTCCTTATTAATCATTTAATGCTGGTACCAAATAATCTTGTTTAAAGCCTCAGGGTCTTTCTCTGAGTGTTCACACATATACTCTGATCTTCAGTATATAATGTCTTCTGAGTTAGAATATTCAAAATAATTATAAATAGTACAGTTTTTAAAAGAAGTCATAATTTTTAGGGATCCCTGGGTGGATCAGTGGGTTAAAGCCTCTGCCTTCAGCTCAGGTCAGGATCCCAGGGTCCTGGGATAGAGCCCCGCATCGGGCTCTCTGCTCAGCAGGGAGCCTGCTTACTCCTTTCTCTCTGCCTGCCTCTCTGCCCACTTATGAGCTCTCTCCATCAAATAAATAAATAAAATATTTTTTAAAAAGAAGTTACAATTTTTAGATATAAAGGGAACAGGGAGACAATTTTATGATTAAATATGTTAACTCAAACACTTCAGGTATAGTAGTTGACCCAACATTTATCATGAGATTCCTGCACTACTGTTTTCTGATTCCAGTGGAAGAATTTGGCCCAGTGTATGACTCTGGATAAATACAGAGAAAGAAGTATGCTTACGCTTTTATGGGATGTGGTCAAATTCACATTGGGAGAGCTAAAGAAGGAGTGGCAATTACTTTTGATTTTTCTTTTTTCTTTCTTTCTTTCTTTCTTTCTTTCTTTCTTTCTTTCTTTCTTCTTTTAATTGAGAATATTTGTGAGTTTTTGTTACAGGGGATTTATAGTAAGCTGGTGGTCAATACTGTCACAGCAATAGTGGCCCTACTTCTTCACAGTAGGTTTATCTAACTGTTAGAAGGATCAGAAAATACAGGGCACAGATATTATCTAGTGTGTCCCACCTTAGCCACACATACTCCCATGGTCCCCAGGAGCTGGTAGATCTCTCAGGTACCTTCAGGAGTGCCACAGTGCCAATGAAAACATCAGGATTCAGTCACCTGTAACCAACCCCCCCAAAGGATGGTTTATATATTTTTAAATTAGTGAATATACGTGGATTTTTCCCTTAACATTCCCAGCAAACCGCTGTTGCTAAGACTCACTGTTGAAGTGACAGTTACAGGGACAAATGTGATGCATGTGCCATAACTTACAATGTGATATTTTCTTCATGTCACTTCTGCTCTACAAATTTCTTGGTCTCCACTTTAATCATGTATTAACACATAAAGAGCCTGAGGGTATGTGGATTTTACTGTAAGCTCTAAATACTTGTATGTTATTTGGAGGAGGGGTCCTTTTGGCCCCCAGAGAGCTCACCATTTTTTCCTCTACTGTATTAATAGCTAAATTTTGCCACATTGGTTTAGTTAGATTTATTTTTAACATAATATTAGAAATTTGGCTTTAAAATATTTAATGTAGACAAATTTTTATGTTTAGTTGGAGAAGTTATGAAGTATATCATCTACATGGCCTGAAGTGTGGTGTTTTTAATCTTTAATTCTAAATCCATTTGTGTTGCATCTTGACAAATGCTGAGCATCCCAGTGAACTTTTTAAAAACTGTTATGTGTCCCTCTCATCCTTCTGAACATTCCCCAGTAAGCGGAAAATTGAGCATTGTGCTGTCTTTGTTATTAGAATTATAGGTTGAAAATGTGTGTCCAGTTTTTAAAGAAGTTTCAGATTGGGTTTTCCATGGAAGGACAAGAGTGTCAACCATTTATGAACTGATTTTCTTTAAAAGGATTATAGTTTTGAAATTTCAGTTCTAAATCATATTTTTGATATACTGCATGCAAGGAAAAATCTACCTGTGCTGGGGTAGAGAAAAAATTCCACCTTACTATTAGAATTCAAAACAATTACTGTAATAACTGAGAAAGCCTTTTTGCTTTTGTTTTAAAGTTAAATGAGTTGTTTCCTTTTGAGCATTTGCCAGTTATTCTTTATTTCAGAGCACTCGAAATGCAAGCATAGTGCATTTGAAGGCTTTGCAAACTAAATAGCTTATTCCCAAACCCCCAGGTATTCATTCTCATTCTCGAAGTGAGAATTTGTAGCAGAAATTGATGTGTCTTGTGGTACTAGTAGGTGATTGTGAGGAGTCCATTCAAACGTCTTGTCGTCCAGTATTCTAAGCACTTGTATATTCTTGGCCAGAGGCAATCATGTTAAGGACTGTGGATTCTGCTTGGTGCACACCCAATTGTAACAGTGATGTAAAACTTCTTAGCAATCAAATGGATAAGTTGTTTGTTTTCTATTTGACATAGGAAATTGTTTTCTAAAACTAAAATACTTGAATTGTCAGACAATGTAACTTCAGTTTGCATTAGTTTTTGAGGAAGTGTAATAATCCATGAAATATCAATAAATAGAAAGAAAAAAACTGAAAAGAACACACAGAGGCAGTAAGTAAAGAAATAAGAAAAGATATTTTATGCAAATAGAAACCAAAATGAAACAAAAGTGGCCATGCTTATATCAGATAAAATAGATTTTAAATCACTGTCAAAAGAGACCAAAAGAATAACATTACATAAATGACTAAAGGGTTAATTCACCAAGAAGGTATAATAATTAAAAATAAGTGTGCACTCAATATCATAACACCCAAATATATGAAGCAAATATTCACAGAACTGATGAGAGAAATACACAGCAACAAATAATAGTAGGGGCATTCAATATTTCACTTTCAATAATGGATAGAACATCCAGGCAGAAGATCAAGGAAAAGGAGAATTTGAACATGGATCAAACAGACATAAAACAAATTCTACCCAACATCAGCAGAATACACATTCTTCTCAAGCACACATGGAACATTCTCCAAGATAAATCACATTTTAGGTCACAAAATAAATCTTAACAAATTTAAGATTGATATCATACCAAGTATCTTTTCTGACTGTAGTAAAATGAACTAGAAATTATTGACTGGAGGAAAACTGGAAAATTCAGGAATATGTGGAAATTGAAGAACACATTTTTGAAAAAGTAATAAGTCAAAGGGAAATTAGAAAATATTTTGATACAAATTGGGGCGCCTGGGTGGCTCAGTAGTTAAGTGACTGCCTTTGGCTCAGATCATGTTACCAGTGTCCTAGGATAGAATCCCTCATTGGGCTCCCTGTTCAGCAGGAAGCCTGCTTCTCTCTTCTCCACTCCCCCTGCTTATGTTCCCTCTCTGTGTCTCTCTCTGTCAAATAAATAAATAAAATATTTTTTAAAAATTTTGATAAAAATGAAAGTGGAAACACAACATACAATTCTTTTTGTTGTTGTTGTTTTAAACACTTTTTTTATGTTCAGTTAGCCATTGTATAGTACATGATTAGTTTTTGATATAGTGTTCAATGATTCATTAGTTAAGTATAACAACGGGTGCTTTTCACAACATGCGCCCTCCTCAATACCCATCACCCTGTTACCCCCTTCCTCCACCCTCCTCCCCTCTGAGAACCTCAGATTATTTCCGAGGGTCCATAGTCTTTCATGGCTCATCTCCCTCTCTGCTTTCTCCCCTTTTGGATTTCCCTACCTTCCTCTATCATCCTCCGTGCTTTGCTTATGTTCCACATATGAGTGAAACCATATGATAGTTGTCTGTCTCTGCTTGATTTACTTCACTTAATATAATCCCCTCCAGTTCCATCCATGTCAAATCTTATGGGATGCAGCAAAAACAATACTAAGAGGAAAGTTTATACTTTTAAACACCTACCTTGGAAAAGAAAAAAAAAAAAACCTCAAACAGTATAACTTTACAACTCAAAAATTAGAAGAAGACAAATCTAAGCCCAATGTTAGCAGAAGGAAAGATAACTAAGATTAGAGTAAACATAAAAGAAATAATGACTATAAAAACAAAATATAATAAAGCCAAGCATTGTTTATTAGAAAAAATAAATAAAATTGACAAATCTTTAGCTATATTAAGAAAAAAGAGATAAAACACAAATAAATAAAATTGAAATCAACATGTTACAATTGATGCCATAGAAATTAAAAATGATTACAAGACTACGATGAGCAATTATGTGCCAACAAATTAGATAACTTAGAAGAAATGGGTACATTCCTAGAAACATGCCACCTACCAAGATTTGTTTTGACAGACCAATAACAAATTAGGAGATTGAATCAATAATCAAAACTCTCCCTAAAAAAGAAAAGCCTGGAACCAGATTGTATCACTGGTATGTTATTAAAACATTTAAAGAAGAAGCAATGCTAATCCTTCTCAAACTCCTCCAAAAAACTAAATAGAAGGGAACACTTCACTTATTTTAATGTGGCCAATGTTACTCAGATATCAAAGCCAGACACAAGAAAACTAAATTACAGGCCAATATCCAGGATGAACATAGATGTAAAACTCCTTAACAAAATAATAGAAAATCAAATGCAATAGCACATTAAAACATGAGTAAGTGGAATTTATCCTTGGGAATTCAAGGATGATTTAGCAAATGAAAATCGATGGTATAAGCCACATTAATAGAATGAAAAATAAAATTCACATTAACATCTTAAGAGATGCAGAAAAAGCATTTAACAAAACAACACATATTCTTTATTTTATTTTATTTGTCAGAGAGAGAGAGAGAAGCAGGGGGAGCAGCAGGTAGAAGGAGAAGTAGGTTCCACGCTGAATAGGGAGCCCAAAGTGGGACTCAATCCCAGAACCCTGGGATCATGAACTGAGCAAAAGTCAGATGCTTAAGGGACTGAGCCACTCAGGCATCCCAAAACAGTACACTTACAGAATAAAATATTCAATAACAATAAACTGTAGGAAATTGTTCCAGCACTATATATAGTGTGTGTGTGTGTGTGTGTGTGTGTGTGTATCTCACAGTTAACATCACATTTAACAGTAAAAAACTGAAAACTGTTTCTCTAAAACTGAGAACAAAACAACAGTGCCCGCACTCACACTTCTATTCAACATAATACTAGAAATCCTTCTCAGAGCAATTAAGAATGAAAAATAAATGAAAGACATTCAAATAAGAAAGAAAGAAGTACAATTATTTCTGGTCACAGATTACATGATTTATATGTAGAAAACTTAAAGGATTATGCACACACACACATATAAGCAGTACAAAATAGCAGCAAAGTTGAAAAATACAAAATTAGTATACAAAAATCAGTTGGGTTTCTATACACTGATACAACAAACAATCCAAAAAAATTTCAAAAAATTATAATAACATCAAAAAGGATAAAATACTTAAAAATAAATTTAACCAAGAAGGCAAAGACTCATACATTGATAACTACAAAACATTGCTGAAAAAAATTAAAGACTCAAATAAATGGAAAGACATCCTTTTAATGGTTTGGAAGACTTGGTATTGTTAAAATATCCATATTATACAAAATAATATACTGATTTAATGCAATCTTAATCAAAATTACAATGGGGTTTTTATTAAAATGCAAAAAATCCTAAAATTTGTATGAAATGACAAAGTACCCTGAACAGCCAAAATAATCTTAAGAAAGACAAATAAAGTTGTAGCCTACCCACTTCCATTTCAAAACATATTACAAAGCTACAGTAATCAAAATAGTATAGTATTGACACAAGGGCAGACATTTAAATCAATAGATCAGAATAGAGAGGCCAGAACTAAACACATACATATATGGTGAAATGATCTTCCACAAGGGAGCCAAAGCTGCATAATGGAACGGATTATCTCTTCAACAAATAGTGATGGGAAAACTGGGTATCAACACACCAAAAGACGGAATTAGAACTTATCTAACATCATACACCAAAATTAACTCAAAATGGATTAAAAACTTAAACTTATGAAATTACAAAATTCCTAAGCAAAAACACAGGGGAAAGTTTCATGTCATTGGCTTTGGCAATAATTCCTTGGATGTGATACCAAAAATACTGGCAACTAAAGCAAAAATAGACAACTGTGCTACTTGAAACTAGAAAGTTTCTGTACATTAAAAAGCAATCAACAAGTGAAAAAGTAGTCTATGAAATGGGTCAAAATATATCCAAACCATATTTCTAATAAGGGAATGATATCTAAAATATACAAAGAACTCCTACAACTTAATGACAAAAAGAAATGATGCAGTTAAAAAGTAGACAAGGGAACTGAATAGTCCTTTCTCCAAAGAAAACATACAAATAGCACCTGGTATATGGAAAGATGCTTAATAATTCTAATAATTAGGAAAATGCAAATCAAAGCTATAATGAAGTGATATCTCCAATTGGTTAGAGTGGCCATCACTTAAAAAGAAAAAGGAAAGGAATGAAAACGGAAATAGCAAGTTTTGGAAAGGATATAAAAAATCTGAACTTTTCCACCCTCTTTTTAGGAATGTAAAATGTTGCAGTCATTACAGAAAACAGTATTTTAGATTCTCAAAAATATAAAAATAGAATTACCATAGAACTTCTTAGGGTTCATTGAAAATACTTGAAATCAAGATCTTGAATAGATACGTGTACCCCATGTTCATTATAGCATTATTCGTAATAGCCAGTAGGCAGAAACAACCTAAATATTCACCAAAAAAATGTGGTATGGGGGACCCTGGGAAGATGGTAGAATAGGAGACCCCTAAACTCACCTCATCCCACATAATTAAGAAGATAACAATCACATTAGCATAAAAAAATAGAAAATGACCCAAATAATGGAAGTATGAATTCCACAGCTAAAGGTAGAGAAGAGGTCATATCCAAGCGGATAGGCAGGGCAGACAAACAGTGAGGAGCTAAAAAGGCTCCAGCCCTCATTAGTTGGGAAGGAACTGTGGGTACAGAGAAGGGTGAGAAACATGGTGTCACACCAGGGAGCCCATATGAGGAAGTTGAATCCCCATAACATTTGGCTTTGAATGCAAGAGGGGCCGAATTTCATGATTTCTTATAACCAGAAGGACATAAAGCCTGGAATTGTAAAAAATCAGTGGGCCAGTCTCTGTGAGAGCTTAGAGGGCATTAGGAAGCTGAGCCCATGCCCTTAAATAGACAACACTACAAACAGACAGCAGAGATCCCGTATAGAAGCAGCAGTTTGAAAAACACCTGGGACAAATAGAAGGGGATGTTATTTACTCATCTCAGAGCATGCCCAGAGAAGCAGGAATCATAGGGAGACACCTCTAGGAACAGCATAGCTGTAAAGCACTATTTCCCTCTCCAACCCCTCAGTATAAACACACAACCAACTGCAGAAACCAGCACAGCACAAACACCCCTTACCTACCTTGTTTAAACCAAGTTCTTCCCCTCTCACACATCAGAGGACCCACCCTTTCCAGTCACTATTGCCTCAGTCTTAGCACTGTGGGTTCCTCCCCTGGAAGACCAGTATTAGCACCACCAACACCATGTCTCCCAACCTGTCAGTTTCGTGATGGCAGCATCAGGCCCTGCAGAAGCCCTAGGCACATACAGAGTTAAAAGTATACTCCTCACCCATGTGACCTTGGTCCCAGCAGCCTTAGAAGTTCTCATTCCCAAGCAGTCCAGTACATAACTTGCTTAAACTATTCCCTATTTCAGCAAGGGACCAAACACTGCCAAAAACTGGCAAAGGGAGCTTCTGCAGATGACTGGGTTGAAGGAAAAAGCAGCCAGGAAACAATAGCAGGGCACATGCAACATATGTAGGAGACACCCCCTGAAGTTCCAGGTCCTGAAGAATAGAAAACGCTGTGTTGCAGGACATTACAGAACCTCTTCCTCATAAGACCATTAATTTCAAGAGAAGGAGAGGTAGCTGACTTTGCTAACAGAACAGATACACAGAGATAGATAGAATGAGAAGATGGAGGAATATGTTCCAAATGAAAGAACAAGACAAAACTTTAGAAAGAGACATAAGTGAAACAGGTATAAGTAATATGTACCTGATAGAGAATTTAAAGTAATGATTTAAAGATACTCACTTGACTTGAGAAAAGAGTGGATGGCATCAGTGAGACCCTTATTAAAGAGATGGAGAACATAAAAAAGAACCAATCAGAGAAAACTCAAAAAAATGAAATAAAAAAATATACAAAATGGAGTAAACCATAAGCTAGAGGAAGCAGAGAAATTAATTAATGACCTAGAATTAAGAGTAATAGCAAGTAATCAAGCTGAGCAGGTGAGGGGAAAAATATGGAAAATGAGAATAGACTCAGGGACTTAGACTTACACTTAGTGACTCCATCAAACATAGCAACATTTGCATTATAGGGGTCCAAGAAGAAGAAAAGAGAAAAAGAAAAAGGGGAAAGAAAATTTATTTGAAGAAGTAACAGCAGAAAAGTTTCTAAATCTGGGGAAGGAAGAAGATATCCAGATCCAGGAGACACAGAGTAGAAAGGAAAGATTATAAGCAAGACTATAAAAAACAGGAAACACAAAAGCACAAAAAATTAGTATATCTGTAAAAATCAGTTAAGAGATTCACAAAACAAAAACATGTAAAATATGACACCATATATGAAAACATGGGGTGGAGAGGAATAAAGAATGGGTTCAAACTTAAGTGAGTATCAACTTTAAATATAGACTGCTATATATTCATATATACATGAATATGTATATATGTATGTGTATGTGTATATATATGTTGTTATATACAAACTGAAAGGTAACTACAAATCAAAAACGAGTAATAAGAGGGAGGTGCAAGATGGTGAAGTAGGAGGATCCTAAGCTCACCTTGTCCCAAATTTACAACTAGATATCACTCACATCTAAGTGAATAAACTGGAGAGTGATCCAAAGATTAGCAGAACAAACTCCACAACTAAAAATAGAGGAAAAAGCCACATTTAAGAGTTTAGCAAGGGCACAAATGGTGGTTAGGAGCTTCCTGCAAGAGGAAGTGAACCATGGTCACAGAGAGGGGAAACTTCAGGGAACCCCCACAGGAAAAAGGAATCCCCTACCATCTGGCCTTGAAAACCAGAGGGTCAGAATTCCATGAGCTTGTACAACCAGTGGGACTTGGAGCCTGGAGTTTTAAAAGTCAGCTGACTCAGCACAGGACAAACGGCAACAGTGAATGATAGCCAGTTCCCTGCCTTAAAGAGACAAGAGCTCAAGGAGAGGCAGCATAGAAGCAACAGCTTGCACAATGAGAAGATTTGTTAATACTTAATTTGGAGCCTGTGGGTGAATTCTTTAGGAACAAAGGGGTTGGCAGGCACTATTTTCCTCCTCGGGACCCCAACATAAAAACAAAGCCAAGAGCAGGAGGCAACACTATATAGACACTTGCTAACTAACCTGCTTGCAACATACCCCAATCACTAGCTCTCCTGAGGACTTGCCTACTCCAAGCTTGCTGGCCTTGGTCCTGGATTTAGAACAAATTTTGTTAAGACTGCACATGACCCATCCAATAACTGCCTCTGTGTTCTGTACACCCTTGGCCACTACCTTTCAGGAGATTTGGCCTAAGGGCAAATTTTGCTAATGCTGTTTATGCCCTGCACACTCAACCATGTTTATATATGTCCCTCACCTCAACTGTCACACTCAACACCCACCCACCATGCATATAGACACAGTGTGCCATGCCCAATCAACAGGCACACAGATACCATGTGTACCAGCTGTTGCTGCTGCTGCTTCTGCTGCTGCTGCTGCTGTTGCCTGCACACCATATCCTTCACTGCCACCATGTTTTGAGGGATTAGTTTAGGACTAGAGGTTCAGTGTGAACTTTGCTAATGCAGGATGCACCTCATCAGGCCGCCACAGACTCCCAGTTGTTACCCTTTCCTTGACTAGCTTTTGCATACATGAACATGACACCCAAAGACACTTACTGCTGGCCATCACCTCAGCCATGCACCTTGTCTGTTGCCACTACTGTGCATTACATCCCTCAGCACAATTCAGAGGATCCAGCCTAGGACTAGTGACTCAGTTCAAATTTTGCTGACATTGCCACCCCACCCACAAACCCTTCTAAGGTCACAACCCTACAGAAGCAGCCTGCCTGGGTCTCACTAACACCACAGAGAGTAAGCACATCCCACTAAAGGCAGTCAGTGCAGAAGGCTGGACTGAAAGGGAAAGCTACCTAAACACAATAGCAGGATGCAAGCAACATAGGAGACTTCCCTGATGTGCCAGGTACTGGTGAACAGAGAACATTATACTCCAGGTGCTACCTTCAAGGCCAGAGAATGTGGCTGATTTTCATAAAACACAGAAACAGACACAGAGAGGTAGACAAAATGAGGAGACAGTGGAGTTTTTCTACAATTAAAAGACATTATGATCTAAGTGAAACAAAAATAAGTAGAATGACTGATAGCTAATTTAATGTAATGATCATAAAGGTATTCACTGGGCTTGAGAAAAGGGTGGAGGACATCAGGGAGACCTTTAAAATAAAGATAAAAACTAACATATCAGAGATGAAGAATTCAATAGATGAAATTTAAAATATAATAGATGGAATGAATAGTAGGCTACAGGAATCAGAGGAACAGATCAGTGACCAGGAAGATAGAGTAACGGAAAGCAATCAAGCTGGCAGATAAAAGACAAACAAATACTGCATAAGAATAGACTTGGAGAACTCAGTGATTTCATTAAGTATAATAATATCTACATTATAGGGATCTCAGAAGGAGAGAGAAAACAGGGCAAAAATTTATCTGAAGAAATAACAGCTGAAAACTTCCTTAATCTGGGGAAGCAAATAGTATCCTGACCCAGCAGCTAGGGGAACCCACAACAAAATCAACAAAAGCAGATCCACAAGTCATACTGTAATTAGGAGGAAGGCAAAGTGCAGTGATAAAGAAAAAAAAATATGAAGAGATGAAGATGTGGTATATATATAGATGGATCTCTCCTCTCTCTCTCTCTCTCTCTCTCTCTCTATATATATATATATATATATATAATATTCTATTTTATATATATATAAAATAGAATATTCCTCAGCCATCAAAAAAGGAAATATTGACATTTGCAATGACATGAATGGAACTAGAGGGTATTATACTAAATAAAACAAGTCAATCAAAGAAAGATAATTATCATATGATCTCACTCATGTGTGAAATTTAAGAAATGAAACAGAGTATCATAGGGGAAGGGAGGGAAAAATAAAACAAGATGGAATCAGAGAGGGAGATAAACCATAGGAGACTCTTTATCATAGGAAGCAAAAATGGTTGTTGGAGGGGGAGGGTTTGGGGGATGAGGTAACTGGGTTATGAACATTAGGGAGAGTATATGATATAATGAGCACTGGGTATTATATAAGACAATGAATCACTGGACTCTACCTCTGAAACTAGTACAATATATGTTAATTAATTGAATTTAAGTACAAAATTATTTTTAAAAAGAAAAAAAGATAGCATCAGGACAAAAGAAGTCTTTAACTTATAAGGGTTACGCCCATAAGTCTGTCAGTGAATTTTTCAGCAGAAACTACAAGCAGGAAGGGAGTTGCATGATATATTCAAAGTGTTGAATAGAAAAAATCTGCAGCCAAGAATACTCTATCCAGCATGGCTCTCACTCAGAAAAAAAAGAGAGTTAAAGAGTTTCACAAACAAAAAATAAAGGGATTCATGACCATCAAACCAGCCCAGCAGGAAATATTAAGGGGGAAACTGAGTAGAAAGGAAACACCTAAAGTGACAGTATGAAAGCAGGAAACACAAAAGAAGTAAAAATGAGTATTTCTGGAAAAAAAACTGTAAAAAATTAATCAGAGAACTCATAAGATACAAAGGTGTAAAATATGGGGCGCCTGAGTGGCTCAGTGGGTTAAAGCCTCTGCCTTCAGCTCAGGTCATGATCCCAGGGTCCTGGGATCTAGCCCTGCATCAGGTTCTCTGCTCTGCAGGGAGCCTACTTCCTCCTCTCTCTCTGCCTTCCTCTCTGCCTACTTGTGATCTCTGTCTGTCAAATAAATAAATAAAATCTTTTTTAAAAAGGTGTAAAATATGACAACATATACCTAAAACCTGGGGATAAGAGGAGTTAAAGAATGGATTAAAACTCAAGCAATCATCAATCTAATATAGACTGCTATATGCAGATGTTATATAGAAGCATAATGGAAACCACAAATGAAAACCCACTAATACATATGCAAAGAATAGGGAAAAAAAGAAAAAAGAAAAAAAAAACTATATTATTAAGGAAAACAAGCAAAACATGAAACAGCAAAAGAGAAAAAGGATCCGAGAAAAATGTCAGAAACAACTATAAAACATGTAAAAAGTGGCAATAAATACATATCTATCAATCACTATTTTGAACGTAAATGCTCCAATCAAAGCGATAGGATGACAGAATGGATAAAAATAAATAAAATAAGAGGGTCCCCCTTTCTCCACATCCTCTCCAACACACGTTGTTTCCTGTCTTGCTAATCTTGGCCATTCTAACTGGTGTAAGGTGGTATCTCAATGTGGTTTTAATTTGAATCTCCCTGATGGCTAGTGATGATGAACATTTTTTCATGTGTCTGGTAGCCATTTGTATGTCTTCATTGGAGAAGTGTCTGTTCATATCTTCTGCCCATTTTTTGATATGATTGTCTGTTTTGTGTGTGTTGAGTTTGAGGAATTCTTTATAGATCCTGGATATCAACCTTTTGTCTGTACTGTCATTTGCAAATATCTTCTCCCATTCCGTGGGTTGCCTCTTTGTTTTGTTGACTGTTTCTTTTGCTGTGCAGAAGCTTTTGATCTTGATGAAGCCCCAAAAGTTCATTTTCGCTTTTGTTTCCTTTGCCTTTGGAGACATATCTTGAAAGAAGTTGCTATGGCTGATATCGAAGAGGTTACTGCCTATGTTCTCCTCGAGGATTCTGATGGATTCCTGTCTCACGTTGAGGTCTTTTATCCATTTCGAGTTTATCTTCGTGTACGGTGTAAGAGAATGGTCAAGTTTCATTCTTCTACATATAGCTGTCCAGTTTTCCCAGCACCATTTATTGAAGAGACTGTCTTTTTTCCACTGGATATTTTTTCCTGTTTTGTCAAAGATTATTTGACTGTAGAGTTGAGGGTCCATATCTGGAGAAACCCTCTTACACTGTTGGTGGGAATGCAAGTTGGTGCAGCCACTTTGGAGAACACTGTGGAGATTCCTCAAGAAATTAAAAATAGAGCTTCCCTATGACCCTGCCATTGCACTACTGGGTATTTACCCCAAAGATACAGATGTAGTGAAAAGAAGGGCCATCTTCTACCCCAATGTTTATAGCAACAATGGCCACGGTCGCCAAACTGTGGAAAGAACCAAGATGCCCTTCAACGGACGAATGGATAAGGAAGATGTGGTCCATATACACTATGGAGTATTATGCCTCCATCAGAAAGGATGAATACCCAACTTTTATAGCAACATGGATGGGACTGGAAGCGATTGTGCTGAGTGAAATAAGTCAAGCAGAGAGAGTCAATTATCATATGGTTTCACTTATTTGTGGAGCATAATAAATAACATGGAGGACATGGGGAGATGGAGAGGAGAAGGGAGTTGAGGGAATTTGGAAGGGAAGGTGAACCATGAGAGACTATGGACTCTGAAAAACAACCTGAGGGTTTTGAAGGGGTGGGGGGTGGGAAGTTGGGGGAACCAGGTGGTGGGTATTAGGGAGGGCACGTATTGCATGGAGCACTGGGTGTGGTGCAAAAACAATGAATACTGCTATGCTGAAAATTAAATAAATAAATAAATAAATAAATAAATAAAATAAAATCCAGGACCCATTTATATGCTGTCTACAAAAGTCTCATTTTAGACCTAAATACACATGCAGATTGAAAGTGAAGGGATGAAGAAACACTTATCATTCAAATGGATGTGTGAAGAAAGCCAGGATAGCAGTATTTACACAGGACAAAATAGACTTTAAAGCAAAGAAAAGCAAAGACTAACAGGAGATAAAGAGGATACTACATAATCATTAAGGGGACAATCCAACAAGAAGATATATAGTAATTGTAAATATTTATGCACCCAACACGTGAACACCCAAATACTTAAAACAGTTAATAACAAACATATAGGAAGGGATCAATAATAATACAGTAACAGTAGGGGACTTTAATACCCCACTTGTATCAGTGGACAGAACATCCAAATGGAGAATTAACAATGAAAGAATGGCTTTGAATGACCCACTGAAACAGACATATTTAACAGATATATTCAGAACATTCCATCATAAAAGAGAAGAACACCTTTCTTTTCTAGGGCTTATGCAACATGCTCCAGAATAGATCATATATCAGGTCACAAAACAAGTCTTGAAAATTCTAAAAGCTTGAAGTTGTTCCATGCATCTTTTCTGACCATAATGCTATGAAACTAAAAATTAACCACAAGAAATGTCTGGAAAGAGCACACATACATGGAAGTTAAATAACATGCGACTAAACATTAAATGGGTCAACAAAAAAATCAAAGAAGAAATAAAAAAATACACAGAGACAAATGAAAATGAAAACACAATGATCCAAAACTTTTTGGATGCAGCAAAAGCTATTTTAAAAGGAAAGCTTAGAGCAATAGAGGTCTACCTCAAGAAGCAAGAAAAATCTCAATAAACAACCTAAAAATTAGAGCAGAAATAAATGAAATAGGAACTAAAAACAAAAACAGTAGAACAGATTAATAAAACCAGGAACTGGTTCTTTGAAAAGATCAACAAAATTGGTAAAACTTTAGTGAGACTCTAAAAAAGAGAGAAAGACAGACAGAGCGGACTCAATCAAAATCAGAAATGAAAGAGGAGAAATAACTAATATGACAGAAAATCAAAAGATTATAAGAGAATATTATGAAAAACTAAATGCCAACAAATTGGACGACTTAGAAAAAATGGAGAAATTCTTAGAAACATTTAATTTCCCAAAATGGCATCAGGAAGAAATTGAAAGTAGTTGAATTAATAATCAAAAAATTTCCAACAAACAAAAATTGAGGATCAGACAGCTTCATACACAAATTGGAATAAACTTTTAAAAAGAAGTTAATACCAATTATTCAGAAACTATTCCAAAAAATAGAGAGAAAAGAACATTTCCAAATTCATTCTATGAGGCCAGTATTATCCTGATACCACAATCAGATGAAGAAACCACAAAATAGAGAATTACAGGCTAATATCTCTGATGAACGTAGATGGACAAATTCTCAACAAAATACCAGCAAACCAAATCCAATGATAAATTAGAAAATTATTCCCCCTGATCAACTGTGAATTATTTCTGAGATGCAAGAATGGTTCAATATTCACAAATCAATGTGAATCAGTACGTCAGTAAGAGAAAAGATAAAAACTGTATGATTATTAAAACAGATACAGAAAAAGCATTTGACAAAATAAAACACTCATTCATGATGAAAACATTCAACAAAGTAGGTTTAGCAGAAACACACCTCAATATAATAAAGACCATATTAAAAAATAAAATTTAACATCATGCTTATTGGGGATAAAATGTGTGCTTTTCCCTTAAGGTCAGGAACAAGACAAGGATGTCCACTCCCACCACTTTTATTCAACATACTGTTGTAAGTCCTAGCCACAGCCATCAGAAAGAAAAGAAGAAGGAGAAGAAGAAGAAGAAGAAGAAGAAGAAGAAGAAGAAGAAGAAGAAATGAAAAACATTAAAATTTGTAATGAAGAATCAAAACTTCCACTATTTGCAAATGGCTTGACACCATGCATTGAAAACCCTAAGACTCCACTAAAGAACTACTCAAACTGACAAATGAATAAATAAATAAAGTGAAAGGATACAAATTTAATGTACAGAAATTTCTTGCATTTTGGTACACTAAAAATAAAGCAGCAAAAAGAGAAATTAATAAAACAATCACATTCACAATTTCAACAAAAATTATAAAATACCTGGGAATAAACTTAGCTAAAGAGTGAAAGTGTACTCTGAGAACTATAAAACATTGATATAAAAATTTGAAGATGACACAGAGCAATGGAAAGACATTCCATGGTCATGGATTGGTGGAACAAATATTGTTACAATGTCTATACTACCCAAGGCAATCTACATATTTCATGTAGTCCTTATTAAAATACCAACAAGATTTTTCACAGAACTAGAACAAAACATCCTAAAATTTGTATGAAAGCATGCAAGATCCTGAATAGCCAGAACAAACTTGAAAAAGCAAAGCAAAGCTGGAGGTATCACAATTCCACACTTCAAGTTGTATTACAAAGCTGTAATAATTGGGGCAATCTGATGGCTCAGTCGCTACAGCATGTAACTCTTGATCTTGGAGTTGTGAGTTTGAGCCCCATGTTGGGTATAGAAATTACTTACAAATAAAATCTTAAGGGGCACCTGGGAGACTCAGTCAATTAGGTGTTTGCTTTTTTTTTTTAAGATTTTATTTATTTATTTGAGAGAGAATGAGTGAGAGAGAGCATGAGACAGAAGGTCAGAGGGAGAAGCAGACTCCCCAAGGAGCTGAGAGCCTGATGCGGGACTCGATCCTAGAAGTCCGGGATCATGACCTGAGCCGAAGGCAGTCGCTCAACCAACTGAGCCACCCAGGCGCCCAGGCGTCTGCTTCTTGATTTCAGTTCAGGTTGTAATCTCAGGGTCACAGGATTTAGACTGCTTGTGCTTGAGATTCTTTCTCTCCTCCATCTGCCCCCCCCCAACAACCATACACACTCTCTCTTTCTCTCAAATAAATAAATATTTAAGTAAAATAAAATCATAAAAATTGCTATAGTAATCAAAACAGTATGGTACTGGCACAAAAATGACACATAGATCAATAGAACAAAATAGAAAACCCAGAAATATAGTGTTAATCTTTCACAAAAGAGACAAAAATATGCAGTTGGAAAAAGACAGTCTCTTCAATAAATGGTGTTGGAAAAACTGGACAGCTATATGCAAAATAATAAAGAAAGACCACTTTCATACAACATACAAAAAATAAACTCAAAATTGATTAAAGGCATAAACATGAGAGCTGAAACATAAACATCCTAGGACAGAACACAGGCAGTGATTTCTCTGATGTCAGTCCTGCAATATCTTTATAGATATGTCTCCTGAGGCAATGGAAACAAAAACAAAAATAAACTATTGGGACTACATAAAAATAAAAAGTTTCTGCAAAGTGAAGGAAAAAATCAACAAAACTAAAAGGTAACCTATGGAATGGGCAATGAGGCATTGGGCATGAGATATAATATGTGCACCTCACACCTTTCAGAAAGGCTAAAATCAAAACCACAAGGAACAAGTGTTGGCAAGGATGTGGAGAAAAAGGAATCCTCTTGCACTGTTGGTGGGAATGCTAACTGGCCCGCTACTGTGGAGAACAGTATGGAGGTTTCTCAAAAAATTAAATATAGAACTACCCTACAATCCAGTAATTTCCCTACTGGGTATTTACTCAAAGAATACAACAACATTAATTCAAAGGGATACATGCACCCCTGTGCTTATTTCAGCATTATTTACAACAGCCAATGGAAGAACCCCAAGTGTCCATGGATTGATGAATGGATAAAGAAATGGTATATTTATATAAAATGGAATATTATTCAGTTTAAAAATGAATGAAATCTTGGCATTTGCAATGACATAGCTAGAACTAGAGAGTATTATGCTAAGCAAAATAATTCAGTCAGAGAAAGACAAACACCATATAATTTCACTGATATGTAGAATATGAGAAACAAAACAAATTAACAAAGGAGAAAAGGAGAGAGTGAGAGACACACTGAGAAACAGACTCTCAACTATGGAGGACAAAATGATGGTGAGCAGAGGAGAGGTAAGTGAGGGGTGGGTGAAATAGGTGATGAAGATTAAGGCACGCAGTTGTCTTGATGAGCACTGTGTGATATATGGAATTGTGGAATTATATATTATACACATAAAATTAATATAACACTGTATGTTAACTGTACTGGAATTAAAACTTTAAAATGTCACTTATGTTCAGTAAGTCTACTGAAATAATAAAAAAAAGTAATATAAATATTTCCATCCAAAATGGAGTTTTTCTTTGTCATTTAGAGGTAAAATTGTTATCTGGCCAGTATACCTATATGGAAAATCTCATATCAATAAAAATAGCTACATCTTATTGAATACTATACAATATACCAGGCACAAACCTAGAAACTATCCAGATATTACTTTATTTAAATCTGAAGAGAATCCTGTAAGCTAGGATTATTTGCTATCTCCATTTTACAAATGAAGAAATTGAGACATAGAGAATTTTATTGGTTGTCCTGTACATCTAAGGAAGACCAGAGTTGAGATTTGAACCCAAATATGCTTCATTCCAAATCCAGGGTTCCTACTACCACAAAAGTTCTCTTGTTTTGCTTACTAATGATAAATAAATTAGAAGTTTGGAAAGATGGAAGCATAAGCTCACCTTGCCCCATGGATACACAAAGATAGCAGCCTCATCAGTGCTACTGATCCAGAAAATGACTTGAAGAGTGACAGAACAGACTCTCACAGTTAATCCTAGAGGGTGGGTGAAGTGTTCTGAAACCAAACTCCTGGTCGAAATAACTACAAATGGGGGGAACACTACAAACATGGAAAAGGGAGAGGAACAAACCCAACAACAGGCACTACAGACCTGGGGTACCAGCACTGGGAAGACAGCCCTCATAGCATTTGGCTTTGAAAAATAGTAGGGCATAACATCATGAATTTATGCAACAAACTGGCTTAACTCTCAGTACTTTCAAAATCAGAAGGCTTAGCTTTGGGAGAACTGAATGATACTGAGTCCCCACCCTTAAAGAGTCAGCATAACATGGACGCCTGGGTGGCTCAGTTGGTTAAGCGGCTGCCCTCAGCTCAGGTCATGATCCCAGCAGCCTGGGATCGAGTCCCACATTGGGCTCCTTGCTCAGCAGGGAGCCTGCTTCTCCCTCTGCCTCTGCCTGCCACTCTGTCTGCCGGTGCTCGCTTGCTCTCTTTCCCTCTCTCTCTCTGACAAATAAATAAATAAAATCTTAAAAAAAAAAGAGTCAGCATAACAAAAAAACCCCACCAAGATATGGCATGGAAGCAGCAGTTTGTAGAGCACCTAGAGTATATGGAAGGGAAGTAGGTTTATTTACTAATCTCAGAACATGCTCTGGAGGAGCATGGATCTTTAGGAGACTTTTCTAAGAATAAAAAAGCTATTAAACACCATTTCTATCCACCCTCCTAGCCCAGATACTCAGACATCTGTGCAAACCAGCATGAATACTCTCGACCTAGTTTGCTGACACTGTGTCCCATCCCATGATCTGCAGATTTTCTCCATCCAACCTACCCTGTCATATCTCACCCTGTAAGCAGCCCCCACAGGGACCAGGGCCACATTCACTCTCTACCTGCTTTGTTAACACTCAATACCCCTCCCTATGTTCCACAGACTTACCCCACCCAACCCCCTTCCCGACACTCTGCAGGAGTCCGTCCATGGGGCTCCTGACTAATTTCATTCTGAAAGCAGCCAAGAGAAAGACCAACACCACCCCAAATCACTTTTGCCATGGGGGAAGGGAAGATAACCACATTCACCAGTTCCACAGCAGCCTCAACACTGGTGGGAGGCAGACAACTGATTTGATTGCCAGCCCTACCCACCATCAAAAATGTCAAAGGAGCAGGACAAAACAAAAAGCCCTGTAGTTTAGGGTTGCTACAAACACAATGTACAGACTGGAGGCAGACCTCTGGTCTAACTACAGGCCTTAACCACAGATGAAAGCCTTTCAGGGGATAATGCATGGACAACACCCTGTAGTTTGCTGCTACAGACCCATGGCAAATGGACTGAGGGCCCACATTTGGTCTGACCCAACTACAAGCCCAAGGTTGCTCCAGGCTTGCCCCTTGAAAACACAGGAACAAAAACCTACCCACAATATGCAAAGTAGGCCATTGCAGATAACTGAAATGAAGGCAAACTGTGGTCAGCCACAACAGTAGGGTTCATACAAAACACATCAGAGACAACCTTAAAGCATGTGGCTCTGGTGAACAGGGAACTTGACACTACAGGGTACTAGGACATTACAGAACCTACTTTTCATGAGGTAACTACTTTGAAAATTAGGAGATATATTTGACTTTCCTAATACATAGAAACAAACACAGAGAGTCAGAAAAATTGAAACAGAGAAATATGTCCCATATGAAAGAAGAGGACAAAGTCACAGCAAAAGAGCTAAATGAAATAGAGATAAACAATATGCCTGGGAAAGAATTGAAACTATCTGGAGGAGGTTCAGGATGGCAGAGTAGAGGGACCCTAAGCTCATCCCATCTCATGTTTACAAATAGATATCACATACATCTGAGTGAATAAACCAAAGAGTGACCCAAAGATCAGCAGACAAACCACACAACTAAAAGAAAATGCAAAGTAAAAAACATAAAAGAAGTAAAAATAAGCATTTATATAAAAATCAGTCAAGGAATTCATAAAATGTAAAGATGTCAAAGATGATAGCAAATATCTGAAATGTGGAAGGGAGAGGAGTAAAGAATGAACTCAACATTAAATGACCACCAGCTTAATATATAGGTTGATATATGCAAAAGATGTTACCTATAAAGAAAACGATAATCACAAAACAAAAAATAGTAATAGATATGCAGAAAATATAGTAAGAGATTCCAGAATATCACTAAGGAAAAACAACAAACCACGAAAGAGAGAAAGACAAAAAAGAATGAGAAAAAAACTATAGAACAACCACAAAACAAGTAAAAAAAAAGGCAATTAATGCATATCTATCAATAAATACTTTGAATGTAAACGCATTAAATGCTCTAATCAAAAGATATAGGGTGTCAGCATGGATTTAATTAATTAATTAATTAATTAAAAGAAGACCTATCCATAGGCTGCCTACAAGATACTCATTGCAGACCTAAAGATAACTAAAGAATGAAATTGAGGCGATGGAGAAACTATTGTGTAAATGGATGTCAAAAGACAGCAAGAGTAACAATAGTTATATCAGACAAAAGACTTTAAAAAAAGTCCATGGGGCACCTGGGTGGCTCAGTGAGTTAAGCCTCTGCCTTTGGCTCAGGTAATGATCTCGGGGTCCTGGGATTGAGCGCATCGGGCTCACTGCTCAGCGGGGAGCCTGCTTCCCACACTCTCTCTCTGCCTGCTTCTCTGCCTACTTGTGATCTCTCTCTGTCAAATAAATAAATAAAATCTTAAAAAAATAATAAAAAATAAAAAAAACAAAGTCCATAAAAAGAGACATGTACATTAAATAATAATAATGGGGACAATCCAACAAGAAGATATAACAATTGTAAATATTTATACACCCAACATGAGAGAACCCAAATACATAAAACAGTTACTAGAAATATAAAGGAAATAATGGACGGTAATACAATAATAGTAGGGGATTTTAACACCCCATTTACAGCAATGAACAGATCATCCAAGCAGAAAGTCAATAAAGAAACAATGGTTTTGAATGACACACTGGAACCATGGATTTAAGAGATATATTTAGAACATTCCAGCCTAAAAAAGGAGAATACACATTCTTCTCAAGATGTTCTAAACCCCTGGGGGAGGTGGGGGTCTCCTGAGTGGCTCAGTTGGTTAAGTGTCTGCCTTTGGCTCAGGTCATGATCCTGGAGTCTTGGGATCTAGCCCCTCATCAGGCTCCCTGCTTTTTGGAGAGTCTTCTTCTCTCTCTGTCCCTTACCCCATTCATGCATCCATTTTCTCTCAAATAAATAAATAAAATTTTTAAAAAAGATTTTCTAAAAGGGAAATTTATAACTATAGGTCTACCTCAAGAAGCAAGAAAAATCTCAAATAAACAAGTTAACCTGCAGGAATTAGAAAGGACAGACAAAAGCCCCAAAACAAGCATAAGGAAGGAAATAAAGATTAAAGAAGAAATAAATGATATATGAACCATAAAAAAAGAACAGATCAATTAATGAAACCAGGAACTAGTTCTCTGAAAAGATCAACAAAATGGATGACTTCTAACCAGACTTATCAAACAAAACAAAACAAAAAGAAAAATGGGGGGGGACTAAAATAAACAAAATCACCAAAGAAAGATGAGAAATAATAACAAACACCACAGAAATACAAAGAGTTGCATAAGAATATTATGTAAAACTACATGCTGATAAATTAGACAACTTAGAAGAAATGGATAAATTCCCAGAAACATATAACATAACAAAACAGTACCAGGAGGAAACAGAAAATGTAAACAGACCAAAGGAGCAAGCAGCAAGAAAACTGAATCAATAATTTAAAAACTCCCAACACATTGAAGTTAGGACCAGATTTCACAGGCAAATTCTACAAAACACTTAAAGAAGTGTTAACACTTACGCTTCACGAACTATTTCAAAAAAAAAAAAAGAAGAAGAAGAAGGAAAACTTCCAAAGTCATTCTATAAGGCCAGTATCACCAACACCAGTTAAAGACACCAACAAAAAAGAGAACTAACTACAGAAAATAGCAGAGGAGTGGGAAACCCTAAGCTTGCTTTGCCCCTGAAACACAGCTAAATAAATATCAAATCATTCTGAATACCAAAGAAGTCAATCTGAAGACTAAAAGAACAAAACTGTGAGTCTATAAGAATTGTGGAAGGTAGGATCTGCAAAGAATTGACTTGGGAGAGATAAGAACTGGGGGTACTGTGGAAAGGAGGAGTCTTGCTTACAGAGATGCATCATAAGCAGCAGAGAGCAAAATCTGAAATTTTAGAAGTCTACCACCACTGAATTTGTGCCTGGCTAGCTTAGCAGTGCTCTTGTGGAGAAGGACGGCAGAGTCCTGGGAGCAGACAACATGGTGTGAGGATCCCCTGGGTTCCATGGGGAGAAATGGTTCCCCTGCTTGGAATGCATTTGAGAGTAATGGTAAGGCCTCTTCAGGGTCAGAATAATGGATGGCACCAACATGTTGCACTGTTCCAAGGCATAGGAGTGGGGATGTTGGCTTGGCAGTGAGCCTAGGTGCTCACTATCTGCTCCACTTCTCCATAAACTCCAAACTGCTGCATGGTCATGGGACCACTATCCTAGGATGGGTCTGCAACTGGCAAAACTGGGGTGAGACCCTTACCTAAAGGATCGGCACAGGGCAACTTAGCAGTAGTCTCTAAAATTTATAGTTTTTGAAACGCAGTGATTGTTTACTCTTCTGTAAGGGCTTTCTGAAGAGTGTTGGTGTTGAACTCCCAGCTCCACAGAGGAGAGAGGGGGTGACACCATACTGACCCCCTGCTCATAAGCACTAATAGACCACAATGAACTTAACAATGCCACCAACTGGAGACTGGAGCTAATTATGCCAAGTCACACTCCCAGCATGCTGCAGGCACAAGTGCATCTCCACTAGGGCAAGTCCAACCAAGAATCGGTACAACATGCTCCTTTTCCAGAAGACAAGAACAAAGCCCTCACAAGAACCAAGTCTACTGATCACAGAGTGCTGCAAAGCTTCAACTCTAGGGGAAATGTGACTTAGCTTTATTTTTGTTTTTATTTTTATATGTTTATTTCACTTTATTATTTTATCATTTTTATATTTTAACTCTTTTTTATTTATTATTTTAAATATATATATATATAATTTATTTACTTATTTATTTTTATTTATTTTCAGTGTAACAGTATTCATTGTTTTTTCACCACAGCCAGTGCTCCATGCAATCTGTGCCCTCCCTAATACCCACCACCTGGTTCCCCCAACCTCCCGCCCCACTTATTTATTGATTGATTTTTAGTTTTTGGGTCTAGCTTCTTTTAACAAACAAGCCAAAACACACCTAAGATCTACCTTTTTATTATTTTATTTTATTTTATCTATTTTCTTCTAGACAAAACGGCAAGACAGAGGAACTCACCCTAAAAGAAAAAACAGGAAGTAGAAGTAATGGCCAGGGATTTTAATCAGCACAAATGTAAGTATCTATCTGAATAAGAATTTAAAACAACAATTACAAGGATACTAACTAAATGGGCTGGGAAAAAGCATAGAGGACACTAGAAAATCCATTACTGTACAGATAAAGGAACTAAAATATGGTCAAATGAAAATTAAAAAGTCCTGTAATCGAGGGTTGCCTGGGTGGCTCAGTTGGTTAGGCAGCTGCCTTTGGCTCAGGTCTTGACCCTGGGATCCTGGGATCGAGTCCTGCATTGGGCTCCCTGATCAGTGGGTAGCCTGATTCTCCTCCCTCTGCCTGCTGCTCCCCCTATCTGTGCTCTTGCTCTCTGCGTGTCATATATATATATATATATATATATATATATATATAATGCTATAATTGAGAGGCAAACCTAAATGTATGCCATAACAATAAGGATGAATGAAGTAGAGGAATGAATCAGTGATACAGAAGATAAAATTATGGAAAATAATGATGCTGAAAGAAGAGGGGGAGAAAGGTATTGAATCATGAAGGTAAACATACAGAGCACAGCAATTTCTTAAAACTTGTTAACATTTTGTATCATAGGCATCCCAGAAGATGAAGAGAGAGGAAAAAGGGCAGAAGGTTTATTTAAGCAAATTATAGCTGGAAACTTCTCTAACCCGGGAAAGGACATAGATGCCAAATCCAAGAAACAGAGATAACTCTCAATAAACTCAACAAAAGTATGTCATCACCAAGACATATCATAGTCAAATTCACAAAATACACAAACAATCCTGACAGCATCAAGGAGAAAGTCCTTAAATTGACAAAGGAAGACAGAGCAGGTTTGCAGCAGATCTGTCCACAGAAACTCGACAGGCCAGAATAATCTGGCATGACATATTAAATGCACTGAAAAGGAAAAGTATGTAGTCAAGAATACTTTCAGAATAGAAGGAGAGATAGTTTCTCACAGAAACAACAGCTAAAGGAGTTTTGACCACTAAACCATCCCTATAAGAAATATTAAAGGAGACTCTTAATGTGTAGGGGGAAAGGACAAAAAGAAACAAGACTAGAAAGGAACAGAGAATACCACCATTAATCAACTTTACAAGTAACACAATGGAACTACATTCATATTTTTCAATAATCGCTCTGAATGTAAATGGACAAAATACTCCAATCAAGAGACATAGGGTATCAGAGTGGATTTAAAAAAAGACCCATCTATATGTTGCCTATAAGAGACTCATTTTAGACTGAAAGACACTTGCAGATTGAAAGTGAGAAGATGGAGAAGCATCTATCACACTGATGGACATCAAAAGAAACACAGCAGGGCCATACTTATATTAGACAAACTAGATTTTAAAACAAAGACCATAACAAGCGATGATGAAAGGTATTATATAATAATTTAGGGGTCTATCCATCAAGAAGATCTAATGATTGTAAAAACACCTGGATGGCTCAGGTGGCTGAATGTCCAACTCAATTTTGGCACAGGGAATAACTGTGGAGTTGTGAGGTTAAGACACATATCAAGTTCCACTCTCAGTGAGGAATCTGCTTTGGATTCTCTCTCTTGCTCGCCCTCTGCCCCTCCATCTCTTCTCTCTCTCTCTCTCTCTCATAATAAATAAATAAAATATTTTGAAAAGAAGATCTAACAGGGGGAGGAGTAAAGATGGTGGAGAAGTAGCAGGCTGAGATGACATTGGGTAGCAGGAGATCAGCTAGATAGCTTATCTAACCATTGTGAACACCTACAAATCCAACGGGAAATCGAAGAGAAGAAGAGCAACAATTATAGAAACAGAAAATCGATCACCTTCTCAAAGGTAGGGCCTGCGGAGAAGTGAATCCAAAGCGACGGGAAGATAGACCCCGGGGGGAGGGGCCGGCTCCCGGCAAGCGGCGGAGCAACGGAGCACAAAATCGAGACTTTTAAAAGTCGGCTCCACTGGGAGATATCGCTCCAGAGGCTAAACCGGGGGGAAACCCAGGCGGGGTCAGCATAACCCCAGGTCCCGCGGGGTCACAGAAGGACTTGGGGTGTCTGAGTGCCACAGAGCTCGCAGGTATTAGAGTGGGGAAGCCGGCTACAGCGACAAAGCCGAGGAGTGAGCTCTAAGCCCAGGGTTACCTTGTGCCGGTCGCAGGCTGGGTGGGCTCAGAGTGCAGCCAGAGGCCACGGAGAAGGAAGCGACCGGGCACTTTTCTCCAGGTTCCAGCAACTGACTGCTTTCCTACCGGCATGACCGCAGGCCAGGGAGGCGGGGCGGTTGGGCGCTTTGCTCTGAGGACCCACTGAGGAGCGGGACTGCAAGCTCTCGGCTCCTCGGGACCGAAAGATTGGGAGGCCGCCATCTTCATTCCCGTCCTCCAGAACTCTAAGGAAAGCGCTCGGGGAACAAAAGGTCCCAAAAGCAAACCCGAGCGGATTACTTATCCCGGCCCCTGGAAAGGGTGGTGCAATTCCACCTGCGGCAAAGACACTTGAGAATCACTACAACAGGCCCCTCCCCCAGAAGATCAACAAGAAACCCAGCCAAAACCAACTTCGCTCACCAAGAACAGCAGAATTCCACAGCAGGAGAAAGCAAATCTTAACTGGACAAAATGACAAGGCGGAAAAACTCACCTCAAAAAAAAAAAAGAATAAGAGGCCATACCTAAGGCTGGAGACCTAATCAATATGGACATTGGTAACATGACAGATCTAGAGCTCAGAAGGACAATTCTCAAGGTTCTAGCGGGGCTCAAAAAAGGCATAGAAGATATTAGAGAAACCCTCTCTGGAGAGATAAAAGCCCTTTCTGGAGAAATAAAAGAACTAAAATCTAACCAAGTGGAAATCAAAAAAGCTATTAATGAGGTGCAATCAAAAATGGAAACTCTCACTGCTAGGATAAATGAGGCCGAAGAAAGAATTAGTGACATAGAAGACCAAATGACAGAGAATAAAGAAGCTGAGCAAAAGAGAGACAAACAAATACTGGACCACGAGGAGAGAAGTCGAGAGATAAGCGACACCATAAGACGACACAACATTAGAATAATTGGGATTCCACAAGAAGAAGAAAGAGAGAGGGGAGCAGAAGGTATATTGGAGACAATTATTGGAGAGAATTTCCCTAATATGGAAAAGGGAACAAATTTCAAAATCCAGGAGATGCTAAGAACGCCCCTCAAAATCAATAAAAATAGGTCCACACCTTGTTACCTGATACTAAAATTTACAAGTCTTAGCGACAAAGAGAAAATCCTGAAAGCAGTCTGGGAAAAGAAGTCTGTAACATACAAGGGTAAAAACATTAGAATGGCAGCGCACCTATCCACAGAGACCTGGCAGGCCAGAAAGAACTGGAATGATATATTCAGAGCACTAAACGAGAAAAACATGCAGCCAAGAATACTATATCCAGCTAGGCTCTCATTGAAAATAGAAGGAGAGATAAAGAGCTTCCAGGACAAACAAAAGCTGAAAGAATTTGCAAACACCAAGCCTGCTCTACAGGAAATATTGAAAGGGGTCCTCTAAGCAAAGAGAGACCCTAAAAGTAGTAGATCAGAAAGAAACAGAGACAATATACAGTAACAGTCACCTTACAGGTAATACAATGGCACTAAATTCATATCTCTCAATAGTTACCCTGAATGTTAATGGGCTAAATGCCCCAATCAAAAGACACAGGGTATCAGAATGGATAAAAAAACAAAACCCATCAATATGCTGCCTACAAGAAACTCATTTGAGACCCAAAGACACCTCCAGATTTAAAGTGAGGGGGTGGAAAACAATGTACCATGCTAATGGACATCAGAAGAAAGCTGGGGTGGCAATCCTTAGATCAGATCAATTCGATTTTAAGCCAAAGACTATAATAAGAGATGAGGGAGGACACTATATCATACTCAAAGGGTCTGTCCAACAAGAAGACCTAACAATCTTAAATATCTATGCCCCTAACATGGGAGCAGCCAACTATATAAACCGATTAATAACAAAATCAAAGAAATAAATAGACAGTAATACAATAATGGCAGGGGACTTTAACACTCCCCTCACTGAAATGGACAGATCATCTAAGCAAAAGATCAACAAGGAAATAAAGGCCTTAAATGACACACTGGACCAGATGGACATCACAGATCTATTCAGAACATTCCATTCCAAAGCAACAGAATATACATTCTTCATTAGTGCACATGGAACATTCTCCAGAATAGACCACATCCTGGGTCATAAATCAGGTCTCCATCGGTACCAAAAGATTGAGACCATTCCCTGCATATTTTCAGACCACAATGCTCTGAAGCTAGAACTCAATCACAAGAGGAAATTTGGAAAGAACGCAAATACATGGAGACTAAACAGCATCCTTCTTAAAAATGAATGGGTCAACCAGGAAATTAAAGAAGAATTGAAAAAATTCATGGAAACAAATGATAATGAAAACACAATGGTTCAAAATCTGTGGGACACAACAAAGGCAGTCCTGAGAGGAAAATATATAGCGGTGCAAGCCTTTCTCAAGAAACAAGAAAGGTCTCAAATACACAACCTAACCCTATACCTAAAGGAGCTGGAGAGAGAACAACAAAGAAAGCCTAAACCCAGCAGGAGAAGAGAAATCATAAAGATCAGAGCAGAAATCAATGAAATAGAAACTAAAAAAACAATAGAACAAATCAACACAACTAGGAGCTGGTTCTTTGAAAGAATTAATAAGATTGACAAACCCCTGGCCAGACTTATCAAAAAGAAAAGAGAAAGGACCCAAATAAATAAAATCATGAATGAAAGAGGAGAGATCACAACCAACACCAAAGAAATACAAACAATTATAAGAACATACTATGAGCAACTCTACGCCAACAAATTTGACAATCTGGAAGAAATGGATACATTTCTAGAGACATATAAACTACCACAACTGAACCAGGAAGAAATAGAAAACCTGAACAGACCCATAACCAATAAGGAGATTGAAACAGTCATCAAAAATCTCCAAACAAACAAAAGTCCGGGACCAGATGGCTTCCCAGGGGAATTCTACCAAACATTTAAAGAAGAATTAATTCCTAGTCTCCTGAAACTATTCCAAAAAATAGAAATGGAAGGAAACCTTCCAAACTCATTCTATGAGGCCAGCATCACCTTGATCCCAAAACTAGACAAGGATCCCACCAAAAAAGAGAATTACAGACCAATATCCTTGATGAACACAGATGCGAAAATTCTCACCAAAATACTGGCCAATAGGATCCAACAGTACATTAAAAGGATTATTCACCACGACCAAGTGGGATTTATTCCAGGGCTGCAAGGTTGGTTCAACATCCGCAAATCCATCAATGTGATACAATACATTAATAAAAGAAAGAGTAAGAACCATATGATACTCTCAATAGATGCTGAAAAAGCGTTGGACAAAGTGCAGCATTCCTTCCTGATTAAAACTCTTCAAAGTGTAGGGATAGAAGGCACATACCTCAATATTATCAAAGCCATCTATGAAAAACCCACCGCAAATATCATTCTCAATGGAGAAAAACTGAAAGCTTTTCCGCTAAGGTCAGGAACACGGCAGGGATGTCCGTTATCACTACTGCTGTTCAACATAGTACTAGAAGTCCTAGCCTCAGCAATCAGACAACAAAAAGAAATTAAAGGCATCCAAATCGGCAAAGAAGAAGTCAAACTATCACTCTTTGCACATGATATGATACTATATGTGGAAAACCCAAAAGGCTCCACTCCAAAACTGCTAGAACTTATACAGGAATTCAGTAAAGTGTCAGGATATAAAGTCCATGCATAGAAATCTGTCGCATTTCTTTACACTAACAACAAGACAGAAGAAAGAGAAATCGAGGAGTCAGTTCCATTGACAATCGCACCCAAAACCATAAGATATGTAGGAATAAATCTAACCAAAGAGGCAAAGAATCTATACTCAGAAAACTATAAAGTCCTCATGAAAGAAATTGAGGAAGACACAAAGAAATGGAAAAATATTCCATGCTCATGGATTGGAAGAACAAATATTGTGAAAATGTCTATTCTACCTAAAGCAATCTACACACTTAATGAAATCCCTATCAAAATCACATCCATTTTTTTTAAAGAAATAGAACAAATAATCCTAAAATTTATATGGAACCAGAAAAGACCTCGAATAGCCAAAGGAATATTGAAAAGAAAGCCAAAGTCTGTGGCATCACAATTCCAGACTTCAAGCTCTATTACAAAGCTGTCATCATCAAGACAGTATGGTACTGGCACAAAACCAGACATATAGACCAATGGAACAGAATAGAGAGCCCAGAAATAGACCCTCAACTCTATGGTCAACTAATATTCAACAAAGCAGGAAAGAATATCCAATGGAAAAAAGACAGCCTCTTCAACAAATGGTGCTGGGAAAATTGGATAGCCACATGCAGGAAAATGAAATTGGACTATTTCCTTACACCACACACGAAAATAGACTCAAAATGGATGAAGGACCTCAACATGAGAAAGGAATCTATCAAAATCCTTGAGGAGAATGCAGGCAGCAACCTCTTTGACCTCAACCGCAGCAACTTCTTCCTAGGAACATCGCCAAAGGCAACAGAAGCAAGGGCAAAAATGAACTATTGGGACTTCATCAAGATCAAAAGCTTTTGCACAGCAAAGGAAACAGTGAACAAAACCAAAAGACAACTGACAGAATGGGAGAAGATATTTGCAAACGACATATCAGATAAAGGGCTAGTATCCAAAATCTATAAAGAGCTTAGCAAACTCAATACCCAAAGAACAAATAATCCAGTCAAGAAATGGGCAGAGGACATGAACAGACATTTCTGCAAAGAAGACATCCAGATGGCCAACAGACACACGAAAAAATGCTCCACATCACTCGGCATCAGGGAAATACAAATCAAAACCACAATGAGATACCACCTCACACCAGTCAGAATGGCTAAAATTAACAAGTCAAGAAATGACAGATGCTGGCGAGGATGCGGAGAGAGGGGAACCCTCCTACACTGCTGGTGGGAATGCAAGCTGGTGCAACCACTCTGGAAAACAGTGTGGAGGTTCCTCAAAAAACTGAAAATAGAGCTACCCTACGACCCAGCAATTGCACTACTGGGTATATATCCTAAAGATACAAACGTGGTGCTCCGAAGGGGCACGTGCACCCGAATGTTTATAGCAGCAATGTCCACAATAGCCAAACTGTGGAAAGAGCCTAGATGTCCATCAACAGATGAATGGATAAAGAAGGAGTGGTATATATACACAATGGAATACTATGCAGCCATCAAAAGACATGAAATCTTGCCATTTGCGATGACGTGGATGGAACTAGAGGGTATCATGCTTAGCTAAATAAGTCAATCGGAGAAAGACAACTATCATATGATCTCTTTGATATTTGGAAGTGGAGATGCAATGCGGGGGGGTTGGGGGTAGGTAGGAAAAGAAAAAATGAAAAGATGGGATTGGGAGGGAGACAAACCATAAAAGACTCAATCTCAAAAAACAGACTGAGGGTTGCAGGGGGGAAGGGGGATGTGAGAGGGTGGTGGGGAAACTGACATTGGGGAGGGTATGTACTATGATGAGTGCTGTGAAATGTGTAAACCTGGCAATTCACAGACCTGTACCCCTAGGGATAAAAATACATTATATGTTTATTAAAAAAACAAAAGTAAAGAAGATCTAACAAATGTAAATATTTATGCACCAATATGGGAGCAGCCAAGTACATAACTCAATTAACAATAAACACAAAGAACCTCGTTGATAATAATACAAAAAGAATAAGGGACTATACCACATTACTCACATCAGTGGACAGATCATCTAAGCAGAAAATCACAAGAAAGCAATGGCTTTGAATGACATGACACACTGGACCAGATGGACTTAACAGATATATTCAGAACATTTCATCCTAAAGCAGAAGAATACACATTCTTTTCTAGTACACATGGAACATTCACTGGAATATATCACATACTGGCTCGCAGATCAGCCCTCAACAACTAAAAAAAGATCAAGATCATACCATGCATATTTTCAGGCAACAATGTTATGAAACTTGAAGTCAACCATAAGAAATATTTTGGAAAGACAACAAAAACGTAGAGGTTAAAAAACATAGTACTAAAGAATGAATGGGTTAACCAGGAATCTAAAGGAGAAGTTAAAAAAAAAAGTACACAAAAGCAAATGAAAATGAAAATATGACAGTCCAAAACCTTTGAGATATAGCAAAGGTAGCCCTAATAGGGAAGAATTTTGCAATGTAGGCCTACCTCAAGAAGCAAGAAAAGTCTCAAATACACGACCTTACCTTATACCTAAAGAAGCTGGAAAAGAAACAATAAATTAAACCTATAGCCAGGAGAAGGGAAATACTAAAGATTAGAGCAGAAATAAACAATACAGAAAGAAACCAAAAAAAAAAAGAAGAAAAAGAAGAAGAAGAAGAAGGAGAAGAAGAAGAAGAAGAAGAAGAAGAAGAAGAAGAAGAAGAAGAAGAAGAAGAAGAAGAAGAAGAAAGAAAGAAAGAAAGAAAGAAAGAAAGAAAGAAAGAAAGAAAGAAAACCACTAGAACATATAAAAAGAACTGGTTCTTTGAAAGAATTAATAAAATTGATATACCATTAGGGAGACTTACCAAAAAGAAAATTAGAAGGGCCAAATAAATAAAATCAAGAATGAGAGGCGCCTGGGTGGCTCAGTGGGTTAAGCCTCTGCCTTCGGCTCAGGTCATGATCTCAGGGTCCTTTGATCAAGCCTCGCATCGCATCGGGCTCTCTGCTCCGTGGGGATCCTGCTTCCCCCTCTCTATCTGCCTGCCTCTCTGCCTACCTGTAATCTCTCTCCCTCTGTCAAATAAATAAATAAAATCTTTTAAAAAATAAAAATTAAAAATAAAAAATAAACTCATGAATGAGAGAGGAAACGTCAGAACCAACACCACAGAAATACAAACAATTATATAAGAATATTATGAAAAATTATATGCCAACACACTGGGCAATCTGGAAAATGGATAAATTCCTAGAAATGTACAAACTGCCAAGACTAAAACAGGAAAAGTTAGAAAGAAAATTTGAACGGGCCCATAACCAACAATGAAATTGAAAGAGTCATCAAAACTCTCCTAACAAACAAAAGTCCAGGACCAAATGGTTTCCCAGGGAAATTCTACCAAATATTTATTTATTTATTTATTTATTAGTTATTTACAAAATATTTTATTGATTGATTGATTGATTTAAGAGAGAGAGCACAAGCAGGGGAGAGGGGCAGAGAAAGATAGGGAAGCAGACTCCCCACTGAGCAGGGAACCCAATGCAGGGCTCAATCCCAAGACCCTGGGATCATGACCTGAGCTGAAGGCAGACACTTAACAGACTGAACCACCCAGGCACCCCTCTACCAGACATTTAAAGAAGGGTTAATACTTATTCTTCTCAAACTGTTCCAAAAAATAAAAATGGAAGGAAAACTTCCAAACTCATCCTAGGATGCTAGCAAGGAGAACTACAGGCTAATAACCGTGATGAATATGAATGTAAAATTTCTCAACAAAATACCAGAAAATTGAGTCCAACAGAACATTGAAAGAATTATTCACCATGATCAAACGGAATTTTTTCCTGGGCTCAAAGGGTGGTTCAATATTGCAGATCAAACAATGTAAGACACCACATTAATAAAAGAAGGAATAAGAACCATGATTCTGTCAACAGATGCAGAAAAAGGATTTGACAAAATACAGCACCCATTCTTGTTATTTAAAGCCCTCAACAAAGTGGGGATAGATGGAGCATACCTCAACATTACAAAGGCCATATACCAAAGACCCACAAGCTAATATCATCCACAGTGAGAAAAAAACTGAGAGGTTTATTGTTTGTTTGTTTGGTTGGTTGGTTTTGTTTTGGTATTGGTTTTTTCTTTTTTTTGTTTTTGTTTCTGTTTTTTGTCTACAGTCAGGAACAAGACAGGGATATCTACTCCTCCATTAACATTTAACATAGTAATGGAAGACAATGTCAACAGTCAGTCACATAAAGAAATAAATGACATCCAAATTGGCAAGGAAGAAGTCAAACTTTCACTCTTTGCAAACAACATGATACTATATGTGAAAAAAAAAACAAAGCAAAGCAAAACCAAACCAAACCACTGTAAGACTCCACCAAAAAAATTCCTATACCTAATACCTGAATTCAAGAAAATCACAGGTTATAAAATCGGTTGCATTTCTATACACCAACGAAGAAACAGAAAAGGAAATCAAGGAATCAATTGCATTTGCAACTGCACCAAAAAAAAAAAAAAAAAATATATATATATATATATATATATATATATATATATATATATATGAGAAGACGAGGAATAAACCTAAGCAAGGAAGTAAATATCTGTATTCTGCAAACTATAGAACACTTATGAAATAAATTGTAGAGGAAACAAAAAAATGGAAAAACATTCCATGCCCATGGATCAGAAGAACAAACATTATTAAAATGTCTATACTACGCAATCTACACTTCTCATGCAATCCTTATCAAAATGCCACAAGCATTTTTCACAGAGGTGGAACAAACAATCTGAAAATTTTATGGAAGCACAAAAGAACCAAAATAACCAAAGGATTCCAAAAAAGAAAAGCAAAGCTACAGGAATCACAATTCTGGACTTCAAGCTGTATGACAAAGCTGTAGTGATCAAGACAGTTTGGTACATGGACAAAAATAGACACATATATTATTGGAACAGAATAGAAAAACCAGAAATGGACCCACACCTATATGGTCAACTAATCTTCAACAAAGCAGAAAAGAATATCCAATAGAAAAAATACAGTCTCTTCAAGAAATGGTGTTGAGAAAATTGGAGAATGAATGAAAAGAATGAAAAGAATGAAACCGGACCACTTTCTTACACCATACACAAAAATAAACTCAAAATGGACAAAAGACCTAAATGTGAGGCAAGAAACCATCAAAATCCTAGAGAAGAACACAGGCAGCAACATCTTTGACATCGGCCATAGCAACTTTTTACTAGCCACATCACCAGAGGGAAAGGAAACAAGAGCAAAAATGAAGTATTGGGTCTTCATCAAAATAAAAATCTTCTGCACAGCAAAGGAAACAATAAATGAAACTAAAAGGGAGCCTATGGAATGGGAGAAGACATGGTAAATTACATATCTGATAAAGAGTTATAGAATCAAAAATCTATAAAGAACTGATAAAACTCAATACCCCCAAACCAAATAATCCAGTAAAGAAATGGACAGAAAACATGAAGAACTATTTTTCCAAAGAAGACATCCACATGGTAACACATATGAAAAGATGCTCAACATCATTCATCATCAGGGAAATACAAATCAAAGCCATGATGAGATATCACCTCATACCCATCAGAACGGCTAAAATTAACCAACACAAGAAACAACAGGTTTTGGCAAGGATGTGGAGGAAGGGGAAACCTCTTGCACTGTTGATAGGAATGCAACTGGTGTAACCTCTCTAGAAAACAGTATGGAAGTCTTCAGAAAGTTAAAATGAGAGTTACCTTATGACCTAGCAACTGCACTACTAGGTATTTCCCCAAAGAATACAAAAATAGAGATTCCAAAGGGTACATGAACCCCAAAATTTTAGCAGTATTATCAACAATATCAACCTATGTATATAGTCCAAATTTGCATCCACTTATGAATGGATAAAGTAGACGTGTTATATATACAAGGCAGTATTACTCGGCCATCAAAAGGGAATAGAAATTTGCCATTTACAATGATGTGGCTGGAGCTAGAGTGTATTATTCTAAGCAAAATAAATGAGTCAGAGAAAGACAAAATCATGTGATTTCACTCATATGTGGAATTTAAGAAACAAAACAGATGAACATATAGGAGGGGGAAAAGAGGGAGGGAAGCAAAACATAAGAGACCCTTTTTTTTAAATTTAAATTCAATTAGCCAACATATAGTACATCATTAGATTTTGATATAATGTTGAATGATTCACTAGTTGCCTATAACTCTTAATGATACAGAACAAACTGAAGGTTAAAGGAGGGAGGTTGGTTTGAGATGGGCTAGATGGGTGATGGGCATTAAGGAGGGCCCTTTTTATACTGAGCACTGGGTGTTGTATTTAAGTGATGAACCGCTACATTCTAATCTTGAAACTAATATTGTACTCTATGTGAAGTAACTAGAATTTAAATAAAAATTTGAAAAGAAAAAAAAGAACTACATGCCAATATCTCTGAGGAACGTGCATGCAAAAATCTTCAACAAAATACTAGAAGATGAAACCCAACAACACATTAAAAAATGTCCTTGGGGCACCTGGGTGGTTCAGTGGGTTAAAGCATCTGCCTTTGGTTCAGGTCATGATCTCAGGGTCCCGGGATCAAGCCCCATATCAGTCTCTCTGCTCTACGGGGAACCTGCTTTCTCCTCTCTCTCTGCCTCCCTCCCTGCCTACTTGTGATCTCTCTCTGTCAAATAAATAAATAAAATATTTTTTAAAAAGTGTCCTTCACCATGATCAAGTGGGATTTATTCCATAGATGAAAGGGTGGTTCAGTATTCACAAATCAATCAATGTGTTATGTCACATCATTAAGAGAAAGTTTTAAAACCATATGATCATCACAACAGACATAGAAAAAGCATTTGACAAAGTACAATTCCAATTCATAATAAGAGCCCTCAACAACATAGGTTTAGAGAGGACATAACTGAATATAATAAAGGCCATATATTAAAAACCCACAATGAATGTCATACTCAATGGGGAAAAGCTGAGAGCTTTCCCCCTGTTAGGAACAACTAAAGCATGTGTACTCACTACTTTTATTCAACATACTACTGGAAGTCCTAGCCACAGCAGTCAACAACAAAAACAAAAGGCATTCAAATTGGTAAAGAAGAATGAAAACTTTCACTATTTACGGATGGCATAAACCATATAGGAAAACCCAAAAGACTCCACCAAAGAACTACTAGAATTGATAAATGAATTCACTAATGTTGCAGGATAGAAAATCATTGTGCAAAAATCGGTTGCGTTTCTTTCTATATGTTAATGATGACACAGCAGAAAAAGAAACTTAAATAAAAATTCCATTTGCAATTACATCCAATTTAAAAAAATACCTAGTAATAAACCTACCCAAAGAGGTGAAAGACCTGTACCCTGAAAAGCATAAAACACGGGTGAAATTAAAGATGTCACAAAGAATTGGAAAGACATTCCATGCTCATGAGGTGGAAGAGCAAATATTGTTAAGAGATCTATACATTTAAACAGTTCTAAAATTTTATGGAACCACAAAAGACCCTGAATAGCCAAAGTAGCTTTGAAAAAGAAAAGCAAAGCTAGAAGCACCAAAATTCCTGACTTTAAGTTGTATTACAAAGCTGTAATGATCACAACAGCATGGTACTGGCACAGAAAATAGACACATATATCAAAAAGATGGAATAGAAAAGCTGGAAATTAACCCACAAGTATATGGTCAATTAATCCTTGACACAGAAGGAAAGAATACACAATGGGAAAAAGACAGTCTCTACAACAAATGGTGTTGGGGAAACTGGACAGCTACATGCAAAAGAATGAACCTGGACCACTTTGTTACACCACACAGAAAAATAAATTCAAAATCAATTATAGATCTAAGTGTGAAACCTGAAACCATAAAAAGTCTTCACACATCTCCTATTACCACAGCTTTCTACCAGAAGAGGCAGTGCTTCTTGTAGACATACTTTGTAATGCTAATTCTGTAATATTTTTTGCCCCCAAACCTGGTGCTGATTAGTAACATAAAATTATAATTCTGTATTTACATCACATTGTTTTTTTTTTTTTATGTAAGAGCCAGTTAACTGGCAGATAACAACTGAATCTTAACTAGAGAGCAAAGATAGATACTAGAAACTATAGACCAGTAAGCTTACTATCATTGCCCAATAAAGTTCTCAAATAGATTATGAAAAATTTTATGAGAACTTAAAAAAATCCAGGGGTGATCATAGGAGTCATCATAGTTTAACAAATTTCATTTATTTTCCTGATAGGATTACTAGATAAGACTGCCACACACATGGTGGCCTTTTATTTTTTCTTTAAAGATTGTTGTTTATTTATTTGGCAGAGAGAGAGAGCACAAGCAGGAGGAGCAGCAGGCAGAGGAAGAGGGAGAAGCAGGCTTCCCACTGAGGAGGGAGTCAGATGACATGGTGGTCTTTTGACAAATTGTTAAAAATTTCATATTAGGGGCCTGGACTACATGATTATCTAAGGTCTCCTTTGGTTTTAAAATCCCATGTGTTTCAGTTGGTAGATACAAATTTTTGCTAGATGAAATCCATTCATTATTTGATATACAAGTTTTCTTAAAGAGTATGATTAAAAAACCTTTGTAAACCTGAACAAAAATCTCCAGCAGCAAAACTTTGGCTCTGTCTTTGGTCTTATCATTTTCAACAGGTTATTTTTTTTCAATGTAGACCATGATATAGAAGGGTCTTTAATTTGCACATGACCCAGTCATAAGAAGAACAGCTAATATTTGTGATAAAATCATGATGTATATGTGTGTGTGTGCATCCTTAGGCTAAAACTAAGAATGAAAATGCATAAAACATTTCACAAATTTAAATTTACATATGACTTGTTTGAAAAGTCAACAAAAGGAGAATATGTGTGTAAATTATGGTATATCCTTAAGAAGAAATAATATCTGGAGTACCTGGATGGCTGTCTGAAGAGCATGCAACTCTTGATCTTGGGGGGGTGGTTATAAGTTCAAGCCCCACGTTGGCTATAGAGCTTGCTAAAAAAAAATAATAAACTTCAAAATTCCCTAAAAATAGATGAAATAGTATGGAACATCTAAAAAATATTTAGCAAGAATTTGTAATAACATAGAGAATTTGTATAATGTAATGTCACGTTGAAAACAAACGCATATAAAATTTCTTTTTATAAAGATTCATTTATTTTAGAGAGTGGGAGAGAGAGAGAGAGCAGTGGGGAGGGGCAGAAAGAGAGGGACAGAGAGAATCTCAAGAAGAGTCCCCACTGAGTGTGAAGCCCAATATGAGGCTTTATTTCAAAACCCTGATATCATGACCCGAGCCAAAATCAAGAGTCAGATGCTTAACCAACTAAGCCACCCGGGCACCCTAAGCATATAAAATTTCTTAAAGTATTATCACAATTATCTGTATATATTTAAAAGCAAAGAAAAATGCAAAAATATCACCCAAATGTTAAATGTAACTGGTGGGATTGTTTTCTTCCTTAGTATTTATATATTCTCCATAGCTACTGAAAAACTGAATGCAGTCTTAGGTCATATTAACAAAATTATAGTTTATTGTTAAAAAAAGAGCAATTGTCCCATTGTTACTTGTACTGTTCAAATATCATCTGAATTACTCTCGTTCACTACATTATAAGAGTAGTTTTGACCATACCAGAGTGCTAAGTGTATGGAATCTAGGACAATGAGTGCTATGGACTGAACGGTGTCCTCCTTCCAAATTCGTATGCTGAAGCCCAATCCCTTAATGTGACTGTATCTTTGGAGATAGGGTCCTTAGGAAACAATTAAGGTTAAACGAGGTCATAAGGCTGGGATCCTAATCTGATAAAATTTATGAGGCAGATTTATCTCTCTCTCCCTCTCTCTCTCTCAGGGGTGCACATGCTCTCTCACTCTCTTACTCTCTTGCTCTCCCTTTCTGTCCCACGTGAGGACACAGCAAGGGGGAAGCCATCTGCAAATCAGGAAAACAGCCCTCAACAGCATCTGACCCAAACACGCAGATACTCTGATCTTGTACTTCCAGCTCACAACAGTGAGAAATAAATGTTTGTTTTTTAAGCCTATGGTATTATTAGTATTATGCCATATTAGTCTAGGGTATTTTTTTATGGCAGCTTACGTAGACTAATACAGTGAGTGACCTTAAAACCAATTCAGCGATAAATGGGTAGAATAACTGAGGATTTTAAGACTGGAGAAAACGAAGAAGGTAAGGCAGAGAAATTTTTAGATGTTTAAAGATATGGCATATGGAAACAGAAATTGTCACGTCAAACTAGGTTAGAAGACTTGAGTTCAATATAAGAAAGAGCTTTCTAACAAACCTGTGCCAAAATGGAATAAGATGCTTTTGCATGTGGTGAGCTGCTTACCAGTCGACATCAACAAAGACCAGAGGGCATTGCTTAAGAATGTTGTAGAAGAGATTTCTGCATTAATTTAGATGACTTTTGAATTCACATCTAACTTCAAGTTTCTCTGTATCAAGATTTTATCCCAACATTCCACACTGTTGAAATCTTTCAGAATTTTAATTTTTGTATACTGTATTAATTATCCCTGAAATTATCTAAGTATGGTTTCTTATGCTTTTATTTCAGCTGTTCATTAAAACATGAAGAATGGAGCAAGACCTAATATAGAGCCATACCCCATGTTCCTAGAGAACTCTGATTCATTGACCATTGACCATTTCCATAATATAGCGGTTCTTTAAGTAACTATTTTTATAGGTTCTCTATACCTGTACCTGTGCTATTTATTTAAAATCCACTTTTATGGAATTATCTTTCCTTAAAAATTAACATTCTTATCTCCATTGATTCATTTATTTGACTAACCTAATTGTCCTCCGATGTGAATAGTGACAATGAAAACTGTGGTAAAATAAGAACTTTAAAATGTATAAATCATTAAGAAAAATACTTACTGTTCCAAAATAAGCAAAATAATCAAAACATTGTATGATGTTTATTGTACTCAGCCTCACCTACCACTTACAGATTTACTTGCATGGGATAGTATTTCTGAATTTAAACTCAGGACAACAGGATACCATCTCCTTCCACTTCAGTATTAGAAGCAGACTCTTAGTCTTGACAGAGGTAGATAGACTTGTGTCTCAATTCTACTCTTGCCACATTTTACTCTGGGAGGACTTCATGGATGAATTTCAGGGATAGAAATAGCTAATAGAGACTCTTTCTAGAGGATGCTTCACATGTGAATGATAAAAGTTGAAATGCTTGAGAAAGCCACACAGGAGCTCTTGTATTAAGGGGAGGATATTTTCAGTCATGATGACTAGATTCTAAAAACAATGTCAGAGCACAAAGCAAGAAAACAATATTGGGAGTGAAAAAGCAGGCAATTACCATGGCAAGTGAGTGGTAGTAGGAAAGCAAGTGATAGCAGTTGTTGAAAGCTCCCATATTGGACAATATATTCAGTAAGGAATTGAAATCTAAACAAAACCAAATTAAGAGAAACTATAGAAATCTCACAATAAAATAATGGAACAAATATTATTAAAATAACAAACACTTATTGAACATTATTGTATGTCAGGCACTGTGACGAATATGACAAACAATTTATATGCATCATGCCATTTAATTCTCATAACAACTCCGTGATGTAGGTCCCAAAGCTATCCTCATTTTCCTAAAAGGAAGTCACAGTTCCAGAAATGATATAGATTTAAGGCCACTTTTTAAGTGGTAGTACTGAGATATCAACCCGGCTTTGTATAACTCTCAGCTCAGCTCAATTAATCTCTCTTCTATTATATAAAGGCTTCTACATTTAGGCCCATAGGTTTATCACAAATAGCTTAGTAATTTTATTTACACACTAAAATATCTACTAGCAAGAAAAGAGCATGTTTAGATTTCTGTTGGAAATAAACCAAAATTAAGAGATCTACCTTTTTTAAAAAAAATCATTTTTGTATTTATAATTTTGTTGGACATTCCAGCATCTGATGCTCCTCTCACTAGTCTCACTGATCATGCACATATATTTTCCAAGGATGAAATCTATCTTACTTTACAAATTTCGCACTTGCCCTCACTGAGAGCTAAGGAATATTTGACTTTGTCTCATGACTACATCTCTCAATTTGAGGAAACTACAGTCAGTGTGTTGAACATTAAAAAGTACATTTCATCACTCAATACCATATAAAAATCATTCTACTCCTTCGATGCCCCTAATCGTTTGACAAAGCATTTTACTGTAAACAAATTTTGGGGCCGCTGTGTGATTATTCCCACTTGGAAAATATACTGTTTCCCCTCCATGAAACTAGAACAGAAGGTCTGAGAGAAAGGAAATTATTAAGCATTCTACTGAGTTTTTTCTCCCCAACAAAAACTAAGATAGAGGTCAATGAATAAGTATGTGCAGACTGGAACTTGAATCCTCTAGGGTGACTGTAGGCTAATTAATAATTAATGCCAGAGCCATGGTGTTTGAAATGCAGATGTGATAACTGGAGGCCTGGCGGTGCTGTTCAGAGGAAGCAGATTTAGATGCTATAGGGAATAGGTGCTCCCTTGCCGGCTGGCTCAGCGATCCCGCCTGGGTGCAAAGCAGGGCCTATGGTTTAGATTATATTCCCCTCAGCTGTTAATTACCTGAACCTACTTTGAAGTTCTTCTCTTTTTATCCTCTGCATGAAAAGAGATTGGTTCAGCCAAGGGACTTAGAGAAATGATCAAATACATGGGGTGGAGGGTAAAGGGGTGGTAATAGAATTTCAGATATAAGAAGATAACGAAGAAAAACACATAGTAGAACATACAAGAACATATATTGTTAGGAAATGTTGAATTGTGGTTCATTGTTTCAAGCACATTGTGTTTCCCATTGTTCTAATGAAGTTGATTTTAAGTAAATGTATATAAACTTTCTCTGAATAGGTATAACAAAGAATTTCCATCTGTCTTACTATATAGTGATTTGGCACGAGACAGGGGTTTTACAATGCCATATTTAATTTAATAAAGTCATTTAAATCTCTTCATATTTAAAGCTACTTAATGATAAGGATACTAACAGAGTCAGAACAAACTGCTTCTATATAACCTATTTATGGTCAAATCACTCATTTTCAGAACACAAATAGAAGGTGCCTTGCCCATTGGGAGAAGATACTGAATATTAGAAAATTATGGAAATGAGTTGCAGTTGAAAGTAATCTGAAAGCAATAGTAGGATTAACTGCATTATAAAGCACCCTGGTTTGTTTTCAGGATATGTTTGCATATGCACACAATTTAAAGAAGCATGGCTATTAACTATCTAGCAAATAGGTTATAACATGTCTGGATTAGATTTAAATGTCAAAGTTTGTTTCTTTGTTTCCTTGTGGTTTTTCTTTTCTATTTTTAAATGTTATTTTCAGTCCAGCTACTCCAGACAAAGCACTTTCCTGGGATAACATACCACCCACACATGAATTAAGAATCTCTCTTTTGGTGCACTAGAATGGTCATGAAATAGTTAATTTTCAACTGTGAGAAGTATCTTTGTATCTTTTTCACAGAAAATTGGCCTTGAAAGCACCATCAAAGGAAAATGTGTACCTACATTAAAAATGACACCTGTGGATGTATACATATCATCTGACTAAGGTGGCATCAAATGCCCACAACCAGATGAGTGAGTGATGATCTTTCAGCTCAGATGCGACACACAGAACTCCATACAGAGTTCTATTTTATTTACTGCCTATTTCTATTTAAAAGAACACTTTTGTGAACAGAGTCTTTAAACTTTTAAATCAGGATGAAAAGCCAGAAATTTGCTCTTTAGAATCTATTGCTCAAAAATGTAGGGCTTGCATCATTGTACAATTTAAATTCTCTTAAGCAGGAGAATAGTCACGTAACTAAAGATCTTCTATCAAAAGCAAAACACATTGGGAATTTTTTTAATTAATTAATTAATTTATTTTAATAAATATATAATGTATTTTTATCCCCAGGGGTACAGGTCTGTGAATCGCCAGGTTTACACATTTCACAGCACTCATCATAGCACATACCCTCCCCAAGGTCCATATCCCCACCACCCTCTCCCTTCCCCCCTCCCCCCAGCAACCCTCAGTATGTTCACATTGGGAATTTTTATAATTTGATGTATGATGTAACTTTGCCAGTCGTGGTTTTCATTCTAAGAACATATATAGACCAATACTAAGATTATGTAAAAATAACAACAAAGACCAAATTTATCTCCATGCAATTTCAATTCTAACTTACACTAACATAAGGTAGGGGGGCCAAATCACAGAAAGCAGAGTCTACTTTCATACTGATTTTATCTCCAATCAGCTATCTCAGCTGTATTATATTGCTAGAATCCAAAGTGTTAATGAAAATGTAGCAATTTTTTCCAGGCTTTAAATACAAACTTTGTATGATGAGTTCTCTGTTACTAAGAAAAAGAAAAAAAAAAAAGCGTCCGAAAAACGCATAGCAGCAAACCAGGGGCAAAATTTAAAACAAAAGAAAACAAAACAAATTTTTAAAAAGTCAACCACTTAGATCAGCACTTAAGATTTTCATGGCCTTAGCTCCTTTACTCTATGAGCATTCATGATTATTCACGTGTTGTGAATTTTAAACACAAACACAGAACAAAACCTATTTCCTAGACTGGCACTGAAATTGTCTTCCAGAATTGAAGTCCAAACTTTCGAATTATTTTTCCTTAACACCAAATGAAACTGCATTTGAGACTCATCACATTCAGACTTCATTTATAGATTTTTTTAATTTTAATTTTTGTTTTATTAACAATATGCTAAAAGATCATTTATTTAAATATTTTTATTTATACTTTTTAAACACTCCCATCGCTTGGCCATTCTGATTTAAGGAGAAATGTATTTTAAAAATTATCTCTAGCTAAATTCCCGTGCAAACAAGTTTTAGGTTAGAGATATTCACACAACGGAGATATAAACTAAAACAGCATAATAATATTACCACAAACATTAAGTTAAGCTTCTCATTTTATTTCAACCTGTGTGTTTACATCCCCACTTCACTCACCCCCACGTGACTGTCTCTTCCACTAACAACTGCATATTTTGTAAAGATGTATTCAATTACTTAAAGCACACTTTATAAAGTTTTAATATAATCTAGTGGCATACACTTGCACTACTTTCAAGGCCTTAATATATTTTAGAAAGTAATATAAAAAGTACTCTGCATAGCAACCAATATTTAAGTCTTAGAAATGTGAAACCATAACATGTATACTTTTTTATTAATTTGAAACAAATAAAGCATTCTTGTCTATGTCAACTCAATTTTAATTTTTTTTTCCTCTTAACATATCCTTTCCCTAGTTCATTTTCATATTGTATTCGTACTGTACCACTTCTTTTGACTAGAAGCTCTTATACAGGTGCACAGCATTCTGACTCTCTCCATACAATCCAAAATGCAGTTAGATTATCTACTTTGTGTCCTTTTTACCTGCAGCTACAGGGAGATTAAAATGAATGTTCTCAGCTCTTTATTAGTAAAAAGCATTGGAAAAATAAATAGATCTTAACAGAAATGTTTTTCTGCCTTCCAGTATGAGTGATGTGTGTTGCATGCGCTATGCACTGCAAAGTAGAGGAAACTTTTTATCCCGCGAAAGGAAAAATAAAACATTGAAAAAGGACTTTAATGAAATCATAACATTAAAATAGCTTTATATTAAACCCTGCTAATTTTCTAGGTGAAGGCTGTGAAGTGAATGTGAGGAAACATTAAAAGGGAATTGAATTTGCATTCCTTATGCTACAGGCACATGTTTACATGACCTTTAAAACAGAATTAAAGCTGTATCATCAGCAGCTGTAGGCAATTCACATTACTAAGGCAATCAAATCAGAATGCTAAACTAACTATAAAACATAAATTAAACTGATAGAGAATCATCCCAACTCACTAGGTTTACTTGCAATGTACTTCTATGCTACTAGTCATTTCAAAGCAGTTTGCAGACCCACCAAATCAGAAATACTCCAGTACATCTGAAAACAGTGTCCAGCTAGAAGTATGCAAGCTAGGAACACTTTAACCTGTCTTTGTCAATAAACCTCCATCATTCATCCAAGCTAGCTTATTTTGTGATCATTATGTACTTTCAGCAATCACCTCCAAAAGTAAGCATCATCCCATGAAGACAAAATGATCTTCTATATGTTATACATGGCAGAGATGATGTTTATTTACAAATATGTATCAGAAGAGTTTATAAAGAATGCTTAAAGGCTAGTGAAAGTTAGCCGCACTTCTTTTTACTCTCAACTTCATTGTATTGTTCCCCAACATCCCCAAGATTTCTGATAACTATATTCTGGTTTCCTTTCATAGCAAGTATGGTTATCACAACTTTTAAAATATGGTAGAATGGATTATTAAAAAGAGGTTTAAATCTAATTGTCTGGGATGAGAGTTGCTCTAAGAACATAAAAAGAGAAGAATAAGTGTATTTATAATGTGAGTCATTATCTCCCTAGAAGTGTTTTTAGAAAGCTTGGTCTCTTTCTATTTCCAGCAGTGAAATCTGAGGAAAAAACTCTATTTTTACTGAAATGTTTCTATTTGTGTGTTGTGACTTATTTTCCTCATCCTTACAAAACGTATACTCCTCAACAAAATTAAACACATATAGAATATATTTGAAAACAGTTATTCTACTTTGCAGGGTAAGGAAAGGGGGTAGAGCTCAAATGCTTCTCCCCATCACTAATGTGAGTATTTGTATAGGACAAATCTCAGTTATTTACAAAGCTGTCAACTAGATGTTAAAATAAAACCAAAATTCCACAGCTCTAACTCTCAGCTTCTGCAGAGTTGAGATCCATACTGAGTTCAGATAATTTTTGAAGGCAATTTACACTCACATAGGTGTGTTCTTCAATATGAAATGTTCATCCATACAATCTCTCTTTCTCTCTCTCTCTCTCTCTCTCTCTCTCACACACACACACACACACACACGCACACACACACACGAATTTGTGTGATCCGTTTGTTTAAGGGGGTATCTGAAGTCTACATCATGCACCTGGGGAAATGTTTATTTAAAAATAAAAATGAGTGCAGGTATGATTGAATTACAGTTTTACTGCAAACAGTAACCTCAATTTCTTTCTAAATGTTGAAGAAGTAAGTGGAAGAAAGGAGAGAGTCTCATTCTCACTGCCATTTCAATAAGTAAAAATGAATATTTAGGATATACAAGAGAAATTTGAGTGTTGGTATTTAGATTGCCCTAAGCATGTTAACTTAGAGAACTAAGGTTTCTCTGGACCCAGTCCATTGTTAGGAACAAGGAAATGCGCTATTTTTTAAAACTTGCTTTTTAAAAAAAAAATTGGCTATTTTTAAGAAGGATTAGGCAAGTTTAAATCCTGCTGCCCTTAATGTGATCTGAGTTAACATTTTCATGCCTGAACAAAATGTTTTAGGGTGACTTTCTCTACCCCCCACCCTCCCATACACACACTCAGGAAGAGTCAAGGGCGTGATACTCTCCTACACACACCCCCAAGGAAGGCTATCACTGAATCAGAGCTCTGGTAACAGACAACACTTGTCAGTGAAAAGGCTGGGCTTTGTTTCCTGAGAAAGGATTACCTTGAGCACCTTTGTTCAGGCCTACAGAGGGAGGTATTGGTCTTAAAGCTGTTCAAGGGACTCATCTGTGAAGGGCAGAGGCTGCCCAGGGACAAAGATACTCAGCCAGGCTGGCCAGGTCCCGGGGGATCCTGAGAAACTAACCACTACAAGCTACCGCGCTCACACAGCTGCCTTGGTGCTGGCTCTTCTAGACCCTCCCTCCCTCCACTTCCAACCATGGGAATTAAGTCTTGCCCCAATCACAGGGATCCTGCTCCAAATGGAGGACACAAGAACCTGGGGCTGGCAGAACAGTGAGAGCCAGGAGACTGGCAAAATAAGCCCCTCTTGCGGGCTGCTTGATAGTTTGAATGGGACCCACTGGTCTTAAAGAATTGTCATCCACCAATTATCTTAAGGTGGGAACTCTCCTTTTAATACCCCCACCCTTGACCTGGTTCAGCCCCTTTATTCGGATGTATCTGGGAGGCTAAAGTCAGGTCCAGCCTTTGGGCTTCATGTGGGCATTTTAGCTAGGCTATCCCAGAAGTGAGGGCTTCTGTTGTTGCCCAGATTATACCCCCTCCTGCTGAGGCCAAGCGCTGGGCTTTGGGGACAGCTTCTTGATTCTCTGTGGCCTTGACTTTCTGCAGATTGGCACAAGTGAACTTGGGTTCTTAGCAATGCCAGAATGGAGAGTAGGTTAGCCTCAGAGTCGTAGCCAGGGGAGGAGCAGACCCACCAAGGAAAAAGACTCCTTAAAGGACTGAGTTCTTTTGATGTCTGCCTGAGTGCTTCTGCATTGAAAAGAAACTCCAAAAGTTCCTGCATGTAAAATACACACATGCTATGGCATGTGTCTACAAGCAAAATACAAGATCCAAACCAAAATACAAGATCAAGTAGATCTATTTTCCAAGCAGGGGAGCCAAATTGATTTCCCCCAGTTGAAAGTGAGGTAAAGGGGTGCCTGGGTGGCTCAGTGGGTTAAAGCCTCTGCCTTCGGCTGGGGTCATGATCTCAGGGTCCTGGGATCTAGCCTGCATTGGGCTCTCTGCTCAGCAGGGAGCCTGCTTCCCCCTCTCTCTCTGCCTGCCTCTCTGCCTACTTGTGATCTCTGTCAAATAAATAAATAAAAATCTTAAAAAAAAAAAGAAAGTGAGATAAAGTATAAGAGAGGGCTTTTAAAAAGTTACAAGAGATATGGATTTACAGCACTCAGGGAACCTACACCCCTCCCCCAAGAATGAACATAACAACAATCACAACAGAGAAAGCACTAATACTCTTGTAAAAATAAGTTCCCATTATGTCCTTGCAAAGTGGACTTTTCCCCAAACATGTGGTTAACATGTTTTGCTTTCCTTCCATCTCTCTTTCATATATATATATATATACACACATATATATATGTATATATATATATACACACATATATATATGTATATATATATACACACACATATATGTATAATTTATTATATGATTATTATATTTGATATTATATTATATTATATCATATTATTTTTTTTCTCACAATCATCAGCCTCCTTCCCTACCCAATCCCTCTTGGGAAAAAACAACAACAACAACTAAAGTTCTGAATAAAAAAATAGCAAGTTAAATCTGGTCACTTGCTCATCTTCAAATGTGATATCCTGCTGACTTGGGGGCCTGGAAATAGTAATGTGAGCCCAGAACACTCAGCAGATTACTTATTAATGTTTTTTCCTATAAGAAGCACATATTTTGATCTGTAATCAAGTTTCCTCTAGTCCCTTCACTTCAGGGGGATACAGAATACTAGCCATTTCAATAAATACTATTTACTAAGGAAAGGGTTGGGGGTGGCAAGAGTGCACAGAAAACAGAATCTCGGTTATGAATGAAATCTGAGTATTCTTATAATTTTGTGTCTTAAAATCTTAATCCACCCGTGAAGAAAGAAGTGTATTGCAATTTGGGGCATCTTTCTTAACTAGAAAGTGGCTTATAAAAGGTATCTAATGTTCAACTAGATAGCTCATTGATACCTTGTATACCAATCCACAGAGTTTAAAGTAATGGACTATCTCTACACTCCCTCTGAGCCATCATGGAGTTGGAACGATTATTTTCTCTTCTTTACTACACCTACCATTTCTGACTTTAAGAAAAAAATCAAAATAAAGATAAAAACCACCACTGCAGTTTAAATTTGGAAATATTCTGCAACTCCATTTTTTAAAAAAAGATAATTCCATATGGGGTCTGTATTTAGTCAAATCATCAACTGGACTTCTCTGCAACTAGGCTCTGTCTGAAGCGCAAAACAGGGGACTGGAAAATGGCCACAAAGATTCCTAGACACCCCAAATCCTGGTACTGGGAATATGAGAGCCACACAGAATACTGCATAATAGCTCTGTCTCTGTAGAACTCTTTCCCTGGGAACCTGTAAGATCAGGGTTCACCCACTAACAATGGCAATGGAAAGGGGAGAATTGACCTCAGAAGAGAAACTGAGACTGAATCAAGGCGACCTTGACAACACAGCTGCGGGAGCCCACATCCTTTCCCTCAGCAATAACAGTCTCTATTGTTCTGGTCTTTCCTCTAACCATCTTCTGGGCAGCTCCAACCACACAATTCCTCAGCACTTCCCAACTGACAATTGATTTTGCTAGTAAATGACTAATATTCTCTAAGATTGAGGTATTTGTATTAGTTTTTTTTTCATGATGAATGTTTTATTTTTTAAATTATCCTGTGTCTGCTGCAGCATTCAGGGTATGCTGTCTCTCCTCCCCACTCCATCTCCCCTTTTCTCTTAAGATCTTTTTCCTCATGTTCAAGGAAAACCAACAGAGAGCTAAAAAAATGAACTAATCAAGCCTGAATTGCTATTGGCTAATGTCTGCTAATGCTGTCTAATTTTTTTAAAGATTCTCCCCCAGAATATTTTGAGCCCCTTTATGTCCCCCCCCCCCCCGCCCAGTTTGTCAAGAACAAGGAGGAGAAGAAGGAAGGGGAGGAGGAGGGTGGAAAGGAGGAGGAATAAAAGGAAGAAGAAGGAGGAGGAGGGGGAGGGGAATGGGGATGGGGAAAGGGAGAAGGAGAAGGAAGGAAGAGGGGGGAGGAGGAGGGGAAGGAGGAAGAGGAAGAAGAAGAAGGAGGAGGAGGAGGAGGACTGTAAGAGGAGATACAGCAGGCTGGTGCCCTGAAAGGCAGCTGTGACTGAGAACCTCCAGTAAGCTCAAAGTGCAGACACTAAGAAAAAGGTTTCTTTCTCTGTTGCTTTCAGAAGCTGTCCAATTGTTTCCCTTCCCTTATGAGCTCCAGGTTATAAAAAGAAAGTGTGTACTTGTCCCTTCCAAACCCAATCTAGGTAATCCTATTTCCAAAGTGGACTTGTGTTGAAGATGAAGTTTTCAATATTGAGATCACACCTATGTGCCACGTCCTACTGTCTGGAAATTCATGCTGTATTATACATACTCAAATCTGGCCTTCTGGACTTCCTTCCTGACCCTCACCTGAAACATCAGCCCCAGACCACCTCCCCCTCTGCCAGTTTGTACAGATAATGAGAATGCTTCATAATCTACACTCATTTATGAAATCTACAAGAGACATAATCTCCATTTCTGAATGAACTTTAGGCATAGACTGCCCAGCTGCCATCAAGCTCCCTTGTTAACATGGAGTGTGACTTAAACCACATTAATCTGCTTAATATCTTTTGTGAGTCCTTCCTTGCTTCCAAAGGGGCCAGGAATGTCTGCGAAGACACTCAGGAGTTGTCATGTATCCTTAAATTTTGTGAGGAAGGAGAGTCACAGTGAGCCCCCAGTTTCCAAATAAATGAATGAACATACAAACAAATCAAACCAATCTGACTTGCTTTCAGGAATTAATGGAATTTCCCTCTTAGAAAACAAGCGCAGTGATGGGTAGGGCGGAGTGGCGTATTTGGGTGTGAAGGCAGTCCAAGGAAGAATAAAGTTTGTGCTGTGTGCTAGCATAGCAAGAGATCAAAACCTGTTCTTCTTTACTGGAGATAGGTGTGTGGACTCCATAAAATCATAGTTCCTCCATTTAAGTTAGACTCCCCTTCAAGATTTTAGCTACCCCAACCTCATAGGGTGGGTCAGTTATTATTATTTTCAAACAATAATTGTAGAGGGGGTGGAGTGATTCAGATCTGAGGACCCAACAGTGGACTTCAAGATCAAGATGAAAAGAACACCAAGCTGTGTATTTGGCCCAACTACCCAAGAGATCAGTTTATCAGTGGTAACTCTGAGTTTAAGGCAGAATCAGTCTATGAAAAATAAGCTACCAGCTCTTTGAAACAGTAGCTTCACATGTACTTATTTCTCTCCCATGTCCAGACAGGGTCGTCTATTGAATGAGGCTCTTTTATTTTGCATGGGGCAGGGGATTTGTGACCATGGTCCCCCCTTTTATTCCTCTCTCTATGGAAACCCAGATCATGGGGAGAAATATGCAAGGCTGAATAAAGAGAAGCCACAGAAAGGAGCGCTTGAGAGCGGCATCTGTTACACTTGGGAAGTTAGACTGACAGGAGAGGGTGAAGGAAACCTCTCCAGCAGATTAGTTAGAGTAGCAAGAAGATTTTACTATATGCAGATATTTTCTTCAAAAAACAAAACATCTTACATGCAAGAGAAGATTATATTACAGCTGCTAGAGGATGGGACTGCACCTGAATTAGGCAGTATCCATATTCATGGGAACTGATTTTTAAAAAGGAAGGAAGGAAGGAAGGAAGGGAGGGAGGGAGGAAGGGAGGGGAGAGGGAGGAAAGGAAAGGGAAAAAAAAAGAAAAGGAAAAGAAAGAAAGATGACTACATTGTTTTTGCTCCTGTCATAAGCTATTCTTAAATTAAAGGACTACAGAACAAAGGTGTGTAAAACCTGTCCCTGGATGCAGATACCTCCTCGGGATAGCTGCCCCTTCCCAGCCTCTGGGCATGGTCTGAACCACTTTTGAAAGCCTGGCAAAAGTGGTTTCCCAGAGTAGAGGCCAAGGGCTAGAGGAAGGTTGATTATAAGGCCTCAGGCTAGTCAGAATTGGAAAAGGACCCCCTTTTTTTCCATGTAAAAGCATTAAAAATTGATAATTGCCTTAACCCCCCTGAATGGCCAGACTAAGATTAGTAACTCTTTCACCCAAAGGTAGCCGCAATGATGGGGGTGGGGAACAGACCATTATAACAACATGGCAATGATCATGATCTTTTTGCTGGTATGGGTCCTTTAATGTGTTTCCCTCTGACCTCTAAACTGACATGACATAAACTAGCAAATGGACCCTTGAACAGGCAGCCTAAGAGAGCACCTGAAAACTTTCATTTTTGTTTGATTTTAACAAGTACTTTTTTCTTCAGGAAGTAAAAGTTCAGGCACAAATGAGATTGTATTCTTACAAAAGAAGATACATAGTTAGTTGGCGGTGAAGAAAAGACGTTCTTCTACAGAAAGAGAAGAGCAGGGAAGGGGAAGAAAGGAGGGGGGCAGAGGAAGAGAGGGGAAAAAAAAACAATTTCTAGGTTAAAAGCAGATAAACTTTTATAAAAGGACACCAGCAAACGAAACCACAATTTCAATGAAAAGGAGGAGGAGAAGACAAATTATCATCTCTGCCAATAACTACTAAGTGTTTATCCTTTTTTTTTTTCTTTTTTAGAGAGAGAGAAAGAAAGAAATAGATCTTAAATAGACGCCTGGTTTTCCTGCTTAATAGACACAATTTACATTTACCAATATAAACTCCTATCGCTCTCTACTCTCATAAGAAATTACTCATTTCACAGGAAATACATGCTCTTCATCTATATAAAGGAACGGCAGAATAAGCTCACCTTGTTTTTATTTTTTTCTCATTTTCTTGCACTTTCTTCAGATCTGTCTTCTTAGAGAAACTAATGCCTTAATGACTTTCTGGTAGCTGCAAGCCTTCTTTTATTTCTGCTAAATATATGAAAATGTATGCAAATTTAAATCAAGCTAAACCTAGGAGCTCTTGCAATATATTTAATGGAATTTCAAACCAATAAGGGAACTCTGATGCTGTCTTCTGTAAGTGCAAATATAATTACGCAGCTAGGTTACCTTCGAAATTATGCAATGGAAGGTCATTTCTTTTTTTTTTTTTTTTTTTTTTTTTTTTACTTCAGAAATCCATCTGGGTATCCTGTGCTGCTTTTTCTCAGCTAGAGCAAATCTAAAATCTTTGCATTTTCACCTCACTCAGCTTACAAGCAATGTCTTTGCACAGGGCTGTGAAGTACATGGACTTGCCCTTCCCTAACTTATAAAAGCTTAGGAGTACAAGCCTTTCTTGTTTCCTCTTAACCAAAATGTGAAAACATTCCTGTCCTCCCAAGCTGAAAGCAAATTCAAGCTGATGGGTGCGTGTGTGGTGGGGGGGTGTTTAATGCCAAACAGCCTGCCATCTCTCATCTCTCATCACTTTCTCTCTCTCTGAATTTTCAGGGCACACTAAATGATCTCCATTTACTTCAACTTGTCTGGGATGGGGAGGAGGAGGGCAGTGCATGTTAAAAACAATTTTCCTAGTGGACAGCATCAGGCGCCCTAATCATGAATGTTCTCCTTTGTACCTACTGAAACTGGGTCCGCTAAGTGTCTGGGGTGAGTGTGAGGGAGGGCTGTCCATTTAAGTAAGCACTGTCTCTGAAAGAAGTTGTGGGACCGCTGGTGCGAGCTAACATGGAGCAGTAGTAAAAACCAAGTTGTCCAATTGACCAACTGGATTGGAAGGCAAACTTCACAATAACTGAAATTTGTCAGATTTTTTGTCACATTCGATTTTACTTTTATCACATTAGATTTTCCCAGAATCTTCCAGTTGTTCATGCTTTAAATAAAAATTTTCAGAAGTTGGACATCTTTTTCTTAGATGCTTTCTGACATTGGTATTGAGTTTCTCATAAATGATAAAATGAAATAAAACAAGTCAAAATAGTTCTTATTGGAATCATGGACTTCAGTCTTATAGATTTAGGGTTCTATCCAAAAGGGGTTCCTTTGCTCAAACTTTGTAGCAAGATTTTGGTTTGCAGTGCCCTGCACACAACTAAGCCAGAACGCTAAACGAATTTGATAAAAATCCCAGTCCACTGACATTTAGATGGCATTTAAACTGGTTATATTGTTTTCTTAATATAATTTTTTTTTCTTTCTGTATTTCGGTTAATCTAAATAATACAAAAGGAATTCTAAAACCATTTTGCTACTTCACCCCTTATCCACCCCCCCACCAAGCACGCGCGCACACACACACTTCCCTCTTATACTTCCCCCTCCACTACAAACAACCATGAAGTCTGGGTGAGGTGGGGAGGGGGGAGAGGGGAAGGGTTAACCAAATGAACTGCCGTCACTCAGCCCGAAGCAGCCAATGGAGCCAAAAGATTGATTTACTTCCTGCTCTGGTCTCACTGAAACTCTAGTGCTTAGCTAACCTAATTTGGAAAGTTAGCCCGGCCTCCCGTGCCGCCATTGGCCGAGCCCGTGGCTGGCCAGGCCGAGACGTGTTGCAATTGGCCACAGCGCGTGCCGGTAACTCGCTCTCGCGGCTTTGGCTCCCCCGCACCATAGATGTCAAAGGCTGAAGCTGCTCCCTTTGCCACATTATAACTAGTAGGGGATCCTCATCGACCATGGCCACAGCTGCTTCGAATCCCTACAGCATTCTCAGTTCTAGCTCCCTAGTCCATGCGGACTCTTCGGGCATGCAGCAGGGGAGTCCTTTCAGAAACCCTCAGAAACTTCTCCAAAGTGATTACTTGCAGGGAGTTCCTAGCAATGGGCATCCTCTCGGGCATCACTGGGTGACCAGTCTGGGCGATGGAGGCCCGTGGTCTTCCACACTGGCCACCAACCCCCTGGACCAGCAGGACGTGAAGCCCGGGCGCGAAGACCTACAGCTGGGTGCGATCATCCATCACCGCTCACCGCATGTCGCCCACCACTCTCCGCACACTAACCATCCGAATGCCTGGGGGGCTAGCCCGGCTCCGAACCCGTCCATCACATCCAGCGGCCAACCCCTTAACGTGTACTCGCAGCCTGGCTTCACAGTGAGCGGCATGCTGGAGCACGGAGGGCTCACCCCACCGCCCTCTGCCTCTGCACAGAGCCTACACCCCGTGCTCCGGGATCCCCCAGACCACAGCGACCTAGGCTCGCACCACTGCCAGGACCACTCGGACGAGGAGACACCAACCTCGGATGAGTTGGAACAGTTCGCCAAACAGTTCAAACAAAGAAGAATCAAATTGGGCTTCACGCAGGCAGACGTGGGGTTGGCGCTGGGCACACTGTACGGCAACGTGTTCTCACAGACCACTATCTGCAGGTTCGAGGCCTTGCAGCTGAGCTTCAAGAACATGTGCAAGCTGAAGCCGCTGCTGAACAAGTGGCTGGAGGAGGCTGATTCGTCCACAGGGAGCCCGACCAGCATTGACAAAATCGCCGCTCAGGGCCGTAAGCGCAAGAAGCGAACCTCCATCGAGGTGAGTGTCAAGGGCGTCCTGGAAACGCATTTCCTCAAGTGTCCCAAGCCTGCCGCGCAGGAGATTTCCTCGCTGGCAGACAGCCTCCAGTTGGAGAAAGAAGTGGTGCGTGTCTGGTTCTGTAATCGAAGACAGAAAGAGAAAAGAATGACTCCACCAGGGGATCAGCAGCCACATGAGGTTTACTCGCACACCGTGAAAACAGACACGTCCTGCCACGATCTCTGACTGCAGGAAGCAAAAAAGCGGCCCGTCGCGCTGGGAGCAGCGCGGAATTCTTTCTCTCCCACTCTCTTCATTTCACTTCAGCTTTATTATTGCTATCTAAAGACATAGCAATATCTAGATATCTAGATAGGGCTCTTCTCTCGCTCTCTCTCCCCCTCCCTCCCCATATTTTTTTTTCTCTCTTTCTTTCTTTCCTTCCCCCCCCCCTAAAATAGGGAATTCTAACTTATATTTAAAAAGGAAACACACTCACACGCCTTCAGGCTTCTCAAGGCTGATACACAGTTGCGTTAAGCAGTCCAGGCAGGGAACTCATTATAATCTGCCGCCTCCCGCCAGGGAAATGTTTGCTCCAACCTTTTCTGCAGATCAACACATATTGTTTACTTCGAGTAAGGTCTGTTGGGTTGCTCCTCTCTTCGAAGAACAAGCAGTGGGGTAACTTGGGGGTGGGGTAAAATGGGGGAGGGGGGAGGGAAGACAGATGTGTGCCTCTGAATAACCTTTCAGCGCCTTGGTTATAGCAGCTGTATTTCAGGTGAAATCTGTTTTACAATAGACTAGTTTTGCATTTTTTAAAACTTCTATAGCGTTTCTAAATGTCTGCGGTGTTTTACTACAAGCTGTACACAATATTTGTGAGATAATTTGTATCTAATCGGCCACTCCACGTTATTATTGCTACTATGATTATTCCTTCATTGAGCTGGCGGTTTTCTAATTGCTTAAAAAAGGGAAGGGGGTGGGAGGAGGAGGGGAAGAGATGCCTACCCACACACCCACCCCCCACACTAAATCTGTATGGAGAAGAGAGGTACAATGGATAGAATTGTTCGTGATGATAGTGGAGATACATATCTATATATCTATAGATATGTAGATATAATTTTTTCAGAAGGCAGAGTGCCTAGGGTAGGCAGAATAGGCAAGCCGACTGGGTTTGCAAAGTACTGTGAAGTAGGAGAGGAGATTTTGAAGCTTTCTGCCCTCCCTCCCTCGATCTGTGGAGTTCTCCCAGGCTTCTACAGAGCAGATCTGGGTGCCTGAAAAGGATTTGCGGGCGGCGCCCGACAAAAGAGGTCGGCCTGAGCAGCTAAGAGGGCTCTGCACCTACGGAGGTCCGGAATGCTTGCACTCAGAGCTCCCCACGGGTCCCGTGCCTCACCAGGATCGCCAGCGCGACCCCACCTCCTTCTTCCTAAACGAAGGACTTTGCCTTCACATACCATTGCTTTCCCTGGAGACGACGACCCTGAGATGCTGGCGAGAGACTGAGTCAGTGCCTCCCAGTTCGGTTCAGCTCCAGTTCACTGCCCGCTCCCTGAGTGAGAAACCGTCGGGGAGGGGTGGCGAGTGGGGTGGTAGACAGGTGCTCTCTGTTCCATGCAGAACGACAATTAAATGGTTTGCAAAGGTCACAAGGATTCTGCTCTAGCTTCGTTACCACCTCTTCTACCGTATATACATATCCCTGTCTCTAAGTGGGCTCGCGGGAAACCGTCTCCACGCCTCTGACAAGCACAGCTGTTAGAAGCCCACAGCGAAGATTAAGCTAGGTAGCGAGAGCCCCGGAGTCTGGGTTTCTCGGTGTTCTTGTTTTTTATTTTAATTTTTAATCTCTGTTCCTGTGTGTATGCGTGTGTGCGTGAGTGCAAGTGCAAACGTGTGTGTGTAGATAGCTGTGTGTATCGTATTACTATTTACAAAAAAAAAAAAGTACATAAAATCTCGCTAGGCTGTGTAGAGATCCAAAAAAATATGCAGTTGCTGTGGCTTTATTGCTCGCTCTCAAGTCTACACGCCAAGTCCACAGGAGCACCTCATTCTCAATGAGCACACGTGCAGGGCAGGCCAAGCACCCAACACCCAGACGCAGCCCGCCAGACATGGCTGGGGGCTCCGCATACCTGGGTCGGCTGCCTGACCCGACCTTCAGGTGCAGCTTCAGTAGACAAAGCTTCAAACTACCTAAGGACCAAAATGCTTAGAGGCCCTTGTGGAAGATACGCTAGTATGGGCTGCCAGGCTTCTGGTCCACCACACTGTGTCTCCCCCAGCTGCAGGTTGAAGGACATGTGTTAATTCAAATCCTGGACCCTTTTTCTTTTTTGTCAGAAGTCTGCATTCTGTTGGTAGTTGGATTTTAGTTCTGGAAATTTTTTGTTTGTTTTGTCTTTCCACACTGAGTTTGTGTTTTACAACTGTTAGGGTTTTTTGTTTGTTTGTTTGTTTGTTTGTTTGTTTTAATTTTCCCCCTTTGTAGTTAAGTACTATGGTTCAAACCTGAGTTAACCCAAACATTTCTGCCGACTTTATAATTGTACAGTTTTGTATATTAAATGTTTTTGAAGTTATTAATTTAAAGAAAGATCATTTAGTTTATTCATTTAGTAACTGATGTATAATAAACACTATTTTCATTAAGAGTTGCTTTTTCAACTATTTTATTCAAATGCCTATTGCAGTTTCCAGCAATTATTTATTTTCAATAAATTCTGCATTATGTTTTAAAGAAAACTCAAAGATGAGTTGGGTGTCAAAAAGAAAACAATTCTCTGTAATGTTTGATGTGAACAGTTTTAGTCAAGGGGTTTATATTGACACAATATTTTATTGTTGTAAAAGATTTAAAATAAAACATTTTTCCAAAAAATATTGTTTTTTTTTCTTTCCTCCTTTTTTTAATTGTATGGTGTGTGAAGTGAAGCATTTAAATAGACGCACATTTCTGGTAAGCAGCGCATCTGCTCTGCTTCAGGTTAGAAATCATTAGTCATTGTTTTGATTCTTGATTCTCTCCCTCTGACTTTTGGCCTTTCATACACTCACACACACAGTGGGGCCTGTTATCGTGCACTTGCCCACGCTCATGCAAAACACACCCTAAATGGTGGGAAATAGAGTGGGGAAACCTGGCAGGATGGGGTATTATTTCAGGAAGTGTAATATTTTTAATGTTCTCTGAAAGGAGTGTGTCTGTTTCTAGTCCAGCAGACAGACCTGTCTCTAAAATTGCCCCTCCTGAAACTTAGGACCCAGACCTTTGCTAAGGTTTTCCTCTTGCTTCCCTGCAACCACTCCTCTTCTGGTTAGAGACCAGTACCCTTCTGGTAGATGAGCCCTCATTCACCTGATGAAGGATGAAAAGATGACTAAATGTAAAAAGTGCTGTCCTTCTTAAGGCTCCCCTGGCCCCAGAAACTGATAAACTGTTGTCCATTTAGTGTTGCCCAGTAAAGCCGAATTCTGTTCCTTCCTATATGACTTAGGGTGGAAGAAAAAATCATTGGAGACATTTGGAGGAGAAGTTTAATTTATTATTCTTTCCACTCCTATTTACTATTTTACCTCTGTTGTTTTGTCACAAGACCCTCCATAAAAAAAGGGACAGTTACCTTTAGTGATAGCTGAGGAGTAATTTACTAAATCAGAAGCAGTTTGTTTTAAGGCTTTGTATGTACACACAAGACTTATCCAACTTTTTGTTTTAGCAGATGCATATCAAGCAATAAACAAGACATTTAGCTATAACTTTCCTACAGTAAATCCCTTCTCAATTCATATTCTTAAATGTTTCTTGGTAAACAAAGCAAATCATTAAATCACTTTAATAGGTAAAGATTATCACATGTAATGTCCATCATCCTTTAGATTGCCTAATTATTTACAGCTGCACAGTGCACAATGCACATGTGAGTATTGTGAATGAAATATGCTACATGTTCTTTGTATGTCCATAGGCATATCTCTCTTTATAAATAATACTGATTTTATAGAGATGTGTCTACAATCACAAAACATATAGTCTTCAGTCTGTTGGCTCTCTCTGTTCATACCAGCCAACCTCTTTCTCTTCCAATATCCTATATGATTTTAATTGACCAAAAAGTTATAGCTGTTCTCATTAAAGTACACAGCAACCAACTAGCAATGCATTCTAAAGTTTTTAATGATGCCATAAAAGAAGATGCTTTAGGACATACTTAAATAAATTTGTAGATATAGACATCTGTTACTATTCATCAATATTTTTACTATGTATTACTGATACATATATTTTACACATGTTTACAAGGCTTGTTTCTTTTATTGACTGTTTTCTCTTTCTTAAAATATAACTAAGGCCTAGTTGGCTTTTATGAGGTCCTCTTTATCAACCTTGTTATATCATTAACATAAAATTTTCATTAAAATTCAGGGGATGTTGGTGCCTTTGCCTAGGACTTTCTTTGTGTTGAGGTTGCTGCCATCCCATTACCAACCAAAGTCTTTGTAGGAAAAGCAGCTTTGGCCTCTGTTTCTCTTAGACCTTCATAGCAGTGGCTTTCTCTCCCGTAATAAGAATTTGTGCGTTCAATAATAATAATATTTTATGGGTGGAGGTAAAAGTTTCATCCCCATCACCTGATCAGAGCAATAGAAAATTAAGAGATTGTGAAGGGGGTGAGACTTTGAAAGCATTGGGATGTGAAAAGAGCAAGTATGTAGATGCTACAGATATCTTAACAAAGTCAAATATGAGAATCAAGTATGTGTTTGTATGTATACATGATTGTCTACATGGTTGCGGCTCTCTGTATGTATAACAAAAGCTAAATAAATTACTAACCTCCAGCATGTATCTTCCCAAAAATAAAAGAAGAGAAATAATTATTCCTGAGAATTGGTTTCTTGTCTTTAAAAAGAAAAGGGCAGGGGAAACCATTGTCTACATTAGTACATGGGCTGTGTTTGTCTTCAATAAAATCAAACACTGTTCCCTTGGAAATATTTAGCATTCAGATATTTACCTTGCTCCCAAGTCAGGCTGTTGTTGCTTTAATTGCCTGTAGGCTATAAGCAGAAATGTAAATTTCTGTTTTTACTTTAAAAATATCTTTTTCAGTAAGGAGGGAAGAAAAAAAAGGAGGGAAATGGATTAGTGGAAAATGATTAGAGGTTAAAACATAGTTTTCACAAAACAAGAATTTATGTTTTTCTACATAAATTTCTACATATTCTTTCAAAGACACATATGAAACTTTAGGATTATGGAAATTATTTCTATGAATTGGCATTGAAAAATCCCAAAATATGGCTCTTTCAAAAAGTTTTCAAATCAAGAGAAGTAATGATGCAAAACACTACCATGTAAGTTGGTATCACTTGTACTAATGCATTCTCTAAAATAAAGGATAGAATATTCTTTATACATGCCCCCAAATAATAGTTTTAAAAATATAAATCCTACACTTTACTCATCTAGAGATGTTAACTGTTAAAGCACTAAGAAAAGTGGATATAAAATATGTTTAAAATCAATTAAGTCTTTTTTTTAATAAGATGAAATAAAATACCTTTTTTTAAGAGCACTGTTGATGGAACATTTCTAAAATCCAGGGATTATTTAAAAGAATACAGTCTTGAAAACAAAAACCCAGTTAAATTAGGCTGCCTCTAAAAATGTGGGGGTAGGGAAGGTCACATGCAAGAAACTAGATTATTGTTTCTATAAAAATAATCCACAAAATTAAACCCTTGTGTCTTCCAGTTAAAAAAACACATTAGATTTTATGCTTTCTTTCACAAATGTGAGTATAGAACTTTCACCTATTCACACATTATCTGACTCACTAGCTAGAACACTGGGTTCTCTTTACAAACTTATTTGTTATCAAGGAGGATTTAGTATAAGATGGGTTCATCTTGGATGCCTTCCAAGGGGGCTTGTTTGCTCAACTATCAAAAGGGCCTTATTATTAGGTGGTTTCACTCTGTAAGGGAGAGAATCATAGTACAGCTGGCTTTTGGGTGAAACTCTACAGTATTTAATATATGTATATAGACATACTCACAACTGTAAACTTGCTCCCTCCTGCATCCCCCTCCTTCTCTCCTTATACTTGCATATTGACAGGGTGATGTAAGAGAAAGCAGGCTGTTCTCAAAGACAAGAAATAGATCATCTCATTGACAATTAATTAGGTATGTCTTTTCATCTCTCCAGCCACTCAGTTTCCACAGTATTCTGGTATAGCCAACTGAAAAGACAAAAAAAAAATCATTCTAACAAACTCTTGTTTTATTTATATAATGCCAAAAAATAATCTAGTTTGAGTGATCCTCCCCCAAACTCTGACCCACACACAAACTGAATTGACTGCTTGCATTGTCATCTTGTAAACAATGTCTGTTATATAGCATTGACTCTTGGGAGAAAGGGGGGTCATGTAAACATTTTTCATATTACTTGCTTCTCATCTTCCCCAATGACTTTGCACAGACCAGAGAATTTCATTATAAAGTGGCTGATTATCTCAGAGATTTGACCAGACTGGAGACAAGCCTTTACTCTGCCCCCTTTCACAGATAGAGAAAAGTCTCCTATAAAAGTGTACTTGTAAAGTGAGTGTTAGTATCCCCCCAAGATCAATATTAAAGAGTAGTTTGTTCCACAGAATTTATATCTGGTAAAAGATTTTCCCTTCCTTAATATTTGCAATCTGAGCACAAAAAAACCACACACATACCCACACCACCTGCTAAGATCACTGCTTGATGTCGTATTTTGAAAGTACAGAAAGTAGAAGGCTATGGACCAGGAGCAGTTGTTAATTGGGCTTCAAATGGCATATGATTCCAAAATGCAGGAAAAAAATGATGTGAATGGATTCATTGCACAGAAGAATACCATTTTTCTTACTGTTTTACTATTCACAGTGTACCTGCAGAGGTGTTGGTAGTATTCGTGTTTAATTAACATCATTTTTTTTTTCTTTATTGCCACAGGAGCACACATATATACATATATAGAAAAGGTCAGAATCAAAGACAGAAGTCTGTTTTAAACCTGTGGAAGCCTAGGAAAATAACAGAAAAAAAAAACAGATTTGTGAAATTTATTGGATAAGCAGGGACTGTGTCTGTCCAAAACAATGTACAATAGCCACTGTTAACGGATAGGGATTGACTTGCTCAACGGTGAATAGGGATTTTCTACAAATGAATCGTTTTATCATAAGAAGAGGAGCTGAGTGTGTTTAACCTAATATTCTGAATTCTGAGCCTTTAGGGCGAGAGTAGTTGAAATTCTAGATAAACTTATTTTCCTTAATCACATTCATTTTCTATGTTATATCCTGGCAGAGAAAATCCAAACCTCTCCAGATTTTACATTAAAACTAAAACTAAAGTAATATTTCAAAGTACCTCTTTCATCCATCCTGAGTCTTCCCTCTACCACTGTCCATGGATGAGCAGACATTGTTGGCTTTATGGATGTTCCCCATTGGCTTCCTTGGGACAGGTCTAAGGAAGCTCATATAGAAGGGACTGCAGGACAAAGGGCTTGCTGCCCACCCTGAGAGCTTCAGTCTCTCAACTGCAGTGGAAGTTCAAGTTCTATAATTTCTTCCATGCCTTAGTGCTCTGCTTCTCCATGCGCTAGTTTGATGTCTTCTACTGAAGACTAACTAGTTTTATTTTCAGTGGATGACAAGTATGTCTACAAGTGGATAATTTAGAAATTGCTGATTTAAAATAATTTTATTTTCTGGAGCTTTGTGCATCTGATTTGTACTTTGTACTGTATTTATGCATGATGTAGAGAACTTGCAAATAGAAAAATTTAAATAAAGGCAATAAGATTTTCAATTTATGCACTACCTTTCCTCCTTAAGGATCCCTAGGCACTTTAGAAATGATGTATACAATATACTCTGCAACAACCAATATGCAAATCACAACAAAATCACCACTTCAGGCCACATAAAATGACCACACTCAGTCCAGGCAAAAACTCATTAATATCAATAGGAGTTCTGTGCACAATTGAAGGGCAGTCAGTATATGCCATGGGTCTCATTCATTGCTGTGTGAGAATATAAAAGTACATGTCTCTAACTGGAAAGGAATAAAGTCTTACATTTTAAACGCATGTCATATTTGAAGAAAAAATGCAAAAGGAAGTCACATACATTCGATAATTGTGGCTTAAATTTATCTTTGAGCCTTTTGGAGAAAAACATTATTTGGTAACTGAAAAACCAGTAATACTAAAAAGTAATTGTGCATAATATTTTAAATTAAAATGTTATAAACATCTGTAAAAAAAAGCTTAAATGGAAAAATCTTAAACTTACAGTGTTTTGGCTGTTTCTAATTACACACACACACACACATGCACACAAACATGCTCGCATGCACAGAAAGCACACACGCTGGACTAATTGTTTTAAAAGTAACCATTGAAACTGTTCTTAAGCTAATAATCACCGTGCAAGTAACTCCTCCCACCCCCCACTAACACCACCCAGTTTGTATTTTGTGAAAATGAATAAGCTGTTCAGTTTTTTAAAAATGAACAAGCTGTTCAGTTGAAGGGGGTGGATTCGGTATGTTGTAAATATATTAAGGTAAAGGGGGCTTTCAGGACAGGGATCCTTAATACTCTAATAGAGAATAATTTATTTTCTGGCTCACTTTTAACCTTTTTGACTGTGGGATATGTGAAACAAATGGGAACTCCTCTTTAGTGAAAGCAGTGCAAACTATACTATCATTACCTCTTGATAGCATATGAGCTCTTTTAAAAAAATTCTGGAAAACACATCAAAAAATTAACCTACCTGCAATGAAGCTGGGTATTTACTGGAAAATATTTGTTGATATAACCTCTTCGTGCCTGCTCTGACCCTGTTCCATGTCTCTGGCTGTCAGAATTGTGCAGTCCCTACTCAAAGCTCAATGTCAAATTAAAAAGTGACAAGAATGGGGCAGCATAATAACAGCTTAAAGCTATTCTCCACCTTTCCACATACAAACATATGAATTTCAAAACCCAGTATTTTTTTGTCAGATAAATATATTCAGATTTTACATGGAAGTTGGTAGAATAAAAATAGCTACAACATCCAATTTAACATGTGTACTATTTTGTTGGAGTGTTGGAGATACTGTTGTCAAATTAGGTGCCACTCTCCTGTATTTTTGTTGTTACTTTTGAAAAATACACTCTCCAATGTAAGCACAAGATTTGTTTATACTACTTTGACAATATCGTACATTTTTGTTGAACCCCAGCTAAATGCAATTGTTAATTGACTTATATGTCAATTAGACACTGAGAGTCATTGCATTATTTGTAAATTTCTAAAAGTGTATCTAGTTCTGATGAGATTGAATTATGTTCGTAAGGAAATTTTAAAAAGGGATAAAGTGCAGAAAGATAAACGCATTGTAAACTTCTAAAACTCCCTTCCTGTTTCTCCTCTCCACACTTTGAAAACTTGGGATAAATGTCAGGCAACATGAGCAATACAAAATGTTTCTCTCTCCTGATTTTCATCTCTTTACCCTTTAGATAATTAGTCTATCCCACAGTTCTGCAATTAATAACTTGTGTTTGAATTAAGGAGGAGTGTAAACTTCACCAGCAAATGCTGAGAATCGTACTTCAGCAAGATTCTGTGTGATTGTTCTGCTCCCACGATAGATTTCATTGTATGAGATTTATGACATGGTAAAAACACAAGGCAAAGAAGAGCAGGAAAAATAGATTTCCGGATCAGAAATTCTTGTTGGAAAATTTAAGGGCATTGTTATTTAAACAAGAAAGGGGAAAAAAAAAAACAAAAGCCTTGCAAACCCCTTTTTTAAAATCAAGTTGTTCTCAGCTAAAAGCCAGACTCATTGAAATTTTCTGTATTGTGTTTCTGCTGACTAGCAGTGGATGAAATAATTTCGAGGAATTCAGAAACCTTTGGGGGAAATGGCAGTGATGTTTAAGGTGTGACTGTTTAGTTGACTTCTTAGGATAATTTACAGAGTTTGAAGAAACCCAAATCTCTAACAAAAGCTCAGTAAGTGGGGAACATATTCTAATTTTTTAATGTATTTTTTCCTCTTCCAAATGCATTCAACAAAGTAAGGTTTGTAGCACTATTTCAAAATTCCCAATTAAATTGTGGGAACTATGGTCAGTGTGAAATATGTTCCTTAACACAGATAAAATAAATAATCAGAAGAATAAGAAAATTATTCTCAATGAGCCTTCATGTGCTTAAATAAGGACAGAGTAATGGGAGGCAGGAGCATGCTTATCTTAGAGGAAAGGTCTAGAAACACCGTGAACACTCTCATGAATACGCCATCTTCCCATCTAAGCCTTTTAGGACAAATTGTCCCTGTGTCAGTCATGCTTTTCAGGAAACTGAGATAAACTTTAAGTAAACTCACATAAGTACAATAATGACCAATGCTCAAATGGAACCCTTATTGCCAGTAAATGCATTTTGAGCTTGTCAAAGGCATCCCAGATGTATTTATGTCAATATCTTGGCTGTTGGCATTATAGTATAATTTTGCAAGCTGTTACCATTGGATGAAAAAGAATAAAGTGTACACAAGGCTTTCTGTATTATTTCTGTTTTATTTTACCAAATCCTCTTTTATTTTTTTCAAATTTCCTTTCTATATTATTCCTTACAACTTCATATGCATCTATAATTATCTCCATAAAACTTTTAATTTCAAAAATCAAGGCACAATTTTAACAATTAAAAAAAGAGCTGGTACTACTTATTTTCCTGTCATTTAGTAATTTTCAGGACTCTAAATGTTGGCCCTTCATTTTCTAAGTTTTTCTTTTTTGCAGGGAGAGGGAGGTGTTAAGGGAAGCAGTGTCTGAATAAAAACAGCCTGTTCTGATTTTTTTAATTTTAAATAATGTCTGGTGCTTATAGAACATCCTAACCCATACTTTGAGTCTAGAAGCCTTGGTTATCCACCCGGGATGCTGTCTGAATGGTTTAGCTCCTAGCTGAGATGACTGCTTACAAAACCAGTCCCAACTTCAACCCAGAGAAAGGCAACACAATTAAATGGGTGCTGAAGGAATAATTTATCAAAACTATGTATGGACTTCTTGGGGACATATAGTTTTAATTATCCAAAAACAATTAACTAATTCAATGGATATTTATTAAGACTCTGCCATATCCCAAAATTAAAAATCAGTACAGTTTGGCGGTTTCATTTTGTGTGCTCTGGATTTTGACCTGATTTTGAATAACAGGTCTGCAGTTTAACTACCTGTGGAGCATTGACCAAGTTCTTTAACTTCTTTTTTTCAAAAATTTATTTATTTATTTGAGAGAGAGAGAGAGAGAAAGGGAGAGCAAGAGCAAGTGGGGGGAGGGGAAGAGAGAGAATCCCCAAGCAGACTCCCCGCTGAGCACAGAACCAGACAAGGAAAAATCCCAGGACCCCATGAGATCATGAGCTGAGTTGAAACCAAGAATCTGACGCTTAACCTACTGAGCCACCCAGGTGCCCTGACTTCTTTAACTTCTACCTAATTTTCTCATCTGTAAAATAGGAGTAATAATAATTACAACTATCTAACAGGGTTGTGAAAATTAAAAATACAAATCATGCAAAATGCATAACTTAGTAAGAGACACATAGTAAGTACTCATTTGATATTAGCTGTGATTGCTCTGCACGTTTCTCCTCCTTTTCTATGCTCTACATTATAAGGAACAATGTGATATGTTTGAAATTTATCTAAACAAACTTAAAAAGAAATTCCCTTTCTCAGGATGCCTGGGTGGCTCAGTTGGTTAAGCGTCTGCCTTCAGCTCAGGTCATGATCCCAAAGTCCTGGGATTGAGTCCTGCATCTGACTCCTTGCTCAGCAGGGAGCCTGCTTCTCCCTCTGCCTGCCGCTCTGCCTGCTTGTGCTCTCTCTCTTCTCTCTCTCTCTGACAAATAAATTTAAAAAAAAATGAAATTCCCTTTTTCATACTGATGACTGCAATGACTCACATTCCTCCTCACACACACTGCAGTATACAAGACAGTTGACATTTACATGAACAACACACTAGATGGCTTTTCCCAGGATTGTGTGCTATTCCTTGGACATTAACTATATCACAGGAGCAGACTGATATCATCAAGGCAATCTGTAATCTGTTTTTATTTATTTTCTAAAAAGCAATAATGTACATTTTGATATTATACTACCATTAGTAACACATTGTTTGTGACACACCTCACAACACATTGAAACACAACAGTGTGTTGTCACACGAACTGAAAATTGCTAGCACACAAGGAAGCCAATGGATTTCCTAATCTAAGGCATGGGCAAGTAATGCTGCTGTTCTCTTGGAGCATTTTAACCATTTAATATGTCTTATTCCCATTAAGGAAAAGAATTCAAAGTAACTCCACTATAGCAATGTAAAAATTCCTAGAAAAGATAGTTAAGTGTCTCTTTTGTGTTCACTATCACTTAAAAAAAGAAAGATTCATATTATCCTATCCCTAAAAACACTTCTAAAACTCCAAGAAGGTCTCCCTAAAATTATGAAACCGTATATATTCTAGATGAAAAAAAAAATAACTTTGACCTTTTCAGAATTTGTGAAGTTTATTTGGTTCACTTTCCATTCCTATTCCTCCTGTTTATAGTCTTGGTAATCTGTAGGGATGACGCAGTATGGACAACCAATCAAACTGCAAAATATTGAAAAAGTTAAATCTATGTTTATGACTTTATTCAGTGTTCACAGTCTTTCACAGATTGCATTGGGCATTAAATTTATTTTATCTCATTTCAGTAATAAATATTGCAACATGAAAGAAGTGGGCAAAAACAAATTGATTCTTTTCCCCCCCTCAGTATATTTATTTGTATTACTACCAGGCAAAATAGAACTTAAGACAACAAGCATTAACTGGAATAAATAAGGTTACTATGCCCTCATAAAAGAACATTTGTCAAACATTTAAAAAATCTGAACTTACGTTTACCTGATAACATAGCCACAAAAACATAGGAAGCAAAAGTGCACAGAACTACAAGAAGGCTATAAAAACAAACAAACGTAACAGAGGTAGAGTAGTCCAAGAAGGAACAACATTCAGGGAGTGACCATGATCATGGCAATTAAATTGGAATGGAGGTCAAGTTTAGAGGACCATTAAAATAGAAGAGAGCTGGAGAGTGTAACACTAAGAGAAGTAAGTCAGTCAGAGAAAGACAAGCAGCACACACTTTCACCCACTGGAGGCATACAAGAAACAAAACAAGTGAGCAAGTAATAAAAGAGAGAGGGAGAGAGGCAAATCAAGAAACAGACTCTCAACTACAGAGGACAAATTGATAGCCACCAGAGGGGAGATGGGCAGGGGGATGGGCAAAATAGGTGATGGGGACCAAGGAGTGCACTCATTGAAAGGAGCACTGTGTAATGCACGGTATTGTTGAGTCACTATATTGTATATCTGAAACTAATACAGCATTGTATGTTAACTATACTGGAGTTTAAAATAGTGAATGAATGAATGAATTAAAGAAAAAATTAAATTAAATTAAAAAGAGGTCTTTTTATTTCAATTTTTAATTTTAAACTCTAGTTAGTTAACATAGGTGGTAAAATCGGTTTGAGGTGTTGAATTTAATGATTCAAGCTTACATATTTTTTTATTTTTTTTTTCAGTCTTCCAAGATTCATCATTTATGCACCACACCCAGTGCTCCATGCAATATATGCCCTCCTTAATACCACCAGGCTCACCCATCCCCCACTCCCCTCCCTTCCCAAACCCTGTTTGTTTCTCAGACTCCAGTCTCTCGTGCTTCTTCTCCCCCTCTGATTTACCCCAGTTCACTTTTCCTTTCTTTCTCCTAATGTCAACACTTACATATAACACCTAGTGCTCATTACAAGTGCCCTCCTTAATACCCATCACCCATTTAGCATTTCCCCCACACACCCCCCTCCATCAACCATCAGTCTCTTTTCTATACTTAAGAGTCTCCTATGGTTTGCTTCCCTCTCTTTTTTTTCCCTTCCCTTCCCCTATATTTATCTGCTTTGCTTCTTAAATTCCACATATGAAGGAAATTATATGGAATTTATCTTCTCTGACTAACTTATTTCACTTAGCATAACGCACTGTAGCTCCATCCACATCATTGCAAATGGCAAGATATCTTTCTTTTAATGGCTGAGTAATATTCCATTCTATACATATACCATACCTTCTTTAGCAATTCATCAGTTGATAGACATTTGGGCTCTTTCCATATTTTGGCTATTGTTGGTAATGCTGCTATGAATATCTGGATGCATGTGACCCTTCAAGTCAGTATTTTCATGTCCTTTGGATAAATCCCTAGTAATGCAATTGCTGGGTCATAGGGTAGTTCTTTTGTTAAAGATTTTATTTATTTATTTGACAGAGAGAGAGATAACAAGTAGGCAGAGAGGTAGGCAGAGAGAGAGGGAGAATCAGGCTCCCCACCAAGCAGAGAACCCAAAGCAGGGCTAGACCCCAGGACCCTGAGATCATGACCTGAGCCAAAGGCAGAGGCTTATCTCACTGAGCCACAGAGGCATCCCGGGTCATAGGGTAGTTCTATTTTTAACTTTTGAATAATCTCCATACTGTTCTCCAGAGTAGCTACACCAGTTTGCATTCCCATCAACAGTGTAAGAGATTTCCCCTATTTCCACATCCTCACCAACATCTGTTGTTAATTTTAGCCATTCTGACAGGTGACTGGTGGTATCTCATGGTTTTGATTTGTATTTCCCTGACGATGAGTGATTTTTTTAAGGTGTGTTTTTTTTAAATTTAATTTTATATAAATTCAACTACTTAACATATAATGTATTATTACTTGCAGAGGTAGAGTTCAGTGATTCATCAGTTGAATGAAACATGCAGTGCTCATTACATCATGTGCCCTCCTTAATGCACATCATCCAGTTACCCCATCCCCCACCTGCCACCCTCTACCAACCTCCAGTTTGTTTCCTAGTGTTAAGAGTCTCTTATGGTTTGTCTCTCTCTCTGATTTCCTCTTATTTTATTTTTCTCTCCCTTCCTCTATGATCCTCTGTTTTGTTTCTTAAATTCCACATATGAGTGAAATCATATGATAATTGTCCTTCTTTGATTGACTTATTTTGGTTAACATAATACCCTCTAGTTCCACCCACGTCATTATAAATGGTTTTCATATGTCTGTTAGCCATCTGTAAGTCTTCTTTGGAAAAAATGTCTGTTCATTTCTTCTGAACATTTCTTAGCTGGATTATTTATTTTTAGGATTTTGAGTTTGATAAGTTCTTTATAGGTTTTATATACTAAAGAAAAGTTCCTTCTTAAATACAGAGAACAAACTGGTGGTTGCCAGAAGGGAGGTGGGGGGCATGAGCAAAATAGGAAAAGGGGATTAAGAGGTCCTGACTTCCAGTAATAAAACAAAAGTCACGGTTGTAAAAAGTACAGCATAAGAAGTATAGTCAATAATAAAACAATTTCATTCTTAAGGCAAAATTTGTAATATAACTACAAAATAGCATAATATGTATTAATTTGTTCCCATGACAATAACTGTAAGAAAAATGAAAAATAATGCAAACCTAAGTAAGAATTATGGTGAAGACAGGAATGATTAAGGAATTATAAGAAACTCCAGAAGTCTAGTCCTTACAGTGAGAAATTGTGTTGCTTTTGAGAAAGGTAAGGAAATTTTGAACTTCCATAAATGCATAATCATGACCCAACTGACTCCTTTCTTACCTTTCTAGCCAAAGCCTAGTAACTGCTATTTATTTCATTTGCCAGGTAACAGATGTGCATGTGCTATTATTTACATGTTTGTTTTAAATTTAAAACATATTATTATTTGCATGGACAATATCTAGAAGCATCTAGAGTTTCATAGCATAATTATATGTTATATAAAACATGTTGTTTTATCTGATCCTTAGGTCAGATATTAGACTTTATTATAAGTAAAAAATCATCTCCTTCTATATTTTATCCTTATCCAAGTTAACTGTGTTTAAATTTTTCTCCTTCAAGAAAAACTAAAATATCTTACTCTAAGTGACACAGATCACTAGATGTCAGCTACAGTCATACTGGCCTTGGCTAAAATATATAAATCCATCTCCTTTATTTTGAAAATGAATTTAGTAAGATTTACCAATATTACTACAAATCCTGGAAACAACAGCAATAGAACAATCTTGTTACAGGTGAATTTTTTCCTGCCAGAGAGAATGAAGGGACATTTTAGGTTCTTTGGAACGGTGACTTCTATCATATAAAACTAATGAAAAATACCTGTTAGCAGTTCAACAATACAGAATTTAAAATTATATCATTTTGAGAATCATCTTTGCTATCCTCTTTCAACTGTGGAAAACGTTAAGTACTGAACATCTAATACAATTTCAGATCTAGTGGCTAATAAATATTTTCATTTGAAAGGTAGCATTATAAGCTGATTTTAGTTTATATAAGTCATCCTTTTCTGTTTCCAGCAGTTTTGGAGAAAGAAACCACTCGTCAGAATATAAGTTGGAAAGAAAATAAGAATGAATCTATGGCTATCATATATTATATCATATATCATATCTATATCATATCTATGGCTACCATAATGACCTAATTTTAAAACACGATGATTTCCTAGAACCCTTTGAAGTCTAGATGCTTCATTCTAATAAATGATATTTAGTATATTGAATAAATGAATAACAAAATTCTCATACTAAAGGCCTATAGGTTTCCTTGAAAAAATTTTGAAGAGGGTAAAATTCATTTTAGACACTTATCTCTGGGCATGTTGCACAGCAACTCTTGGCTGTCCAAGCCCTAAAGAACCCTTCTAAGTCTTACATATCACCTAAACATTTCTTCCTTTTCCCTTCCTAATCCATTGGAAGACCATCACTTCATTGGAGCTACTTACCGTCTTTGGGTCAGATACCCTCTTAGTATTTTTCCTATTTTAAATGAGGATTGCCTATATTTTCTGCCTCTACCCCACAGGACCACCTAGTCTCCAATGAGGAATAGGCATAGCAATAAAAAAAAGTCATAGAAAAGATTCCTATTTCCCACTTTTATATCAGATGTTTGTCACATCGGTGTGGCTTTAATGAAATCACAGCTTATATTTCTTCTATAACCAACAACAGGATTTAGTGCTTATATAGCATTTATAAACCATTATTCTAAGTAATTTACATATATTAACTCATTTAATTCTCATAATAATCCTAAAGTATAGGTATTATTTCTATCCTCATTTTACAGATGAGGAAAATTAGGTTAGATAGATTGTGGAAATTGCCTAAGGTTATATAACTAAAACAAGCCAGAGTAAGCTTCAAACTTGGACACCTGGCTCTAGAGTCTGTGCTCTTGACTGTACTATCCTGCTTCCCTATAGTGATAGTCAAAGACTGAAAATTGGGGGTTTCCCAAATCTATTTGTTATATCTTTACACTTTAAAGCTAATTTAAAGCTCCCACATAAATATTTAGATTTGGAAAATGTAAACATTACAACTAATAAATCATTTTTGATCCCTATAGTAATGATTAAATAAACATAATCTAATTTTATGTTGCTACAGAATTACTTCATCTTATGATCAAATCTAAAATAGTACTTTGAGTTTATCTGCCTCAAATAGTCTCTACTAGACACTGATGTCAGGGAATGTACATTACTTGCTCAGAACTTAGAGGCATGACTGAGTCAAAATAGATTCACATAATAGATACAAATAATAAATACTCAATAATACATTGAATAAGTGACTAACAAGAGCTGCTAGTTACAATTACTTACCAAGTATTAGACTCTATGCAACATGGTTTAGTTATATTTTATTGAATCCTTTGACAACCCAAATATAAGATAGGTATCATTATCCTCAATTTAAAATTGGAAAATTCAGGTTCAGAGGGTTTAACTAATGAGTACAAATTATTGGTTGGCAGAATCATCATTCAAGCCTATGTTATATCCCAAAGTCTATGTGCTTGTCATGATGTTGTTGTGCAAGGATGGGACAATGGCTAAGGTAGTCAATTCCTCCATTCTGGATGAGTGGAAGTTTTCACCTAGCTTTTTATCTCAGTTCTGAGTTCAAAATACTTCTTAGCTACAAATAAATAAGAATGATGGAAGGAGAAAGAAAAGAGATCATTAGAGAGGAAAATAAAACAGATAAAGGGAATTGGTAGCTATATATTTTTATGGCATACTATCCATAGTTCTATTCATGCTTTGTATATAATAGATTATTTGTCCATCTCTTTAACTGTACTATGAGCTCTCCCAGAATAGGTCAAATGACTTTTATTTATCATAGTATTGACTATGAGTCTGATGTGTAGTAAGTGGCCAAAAAATTGATTGTAGAATAAATGAGAGGAGGAAATTGGGAGGAAAAAATGAAAGTTTTAGGCAAGAAGAATGAGAACAATTCTAGAGTAAAAAGCTGAAATGAGGACAAAATATATCTGTCAGGCTCACAAGCTCAAATGTCTTCAGGCTAACACAAGTAATTTAAGGGAGTGATGTAAGCTGAGTTTTAGCAAGGAGTAACAATGACCGAGGTGAACTGGAGAGTGCATGCTCCTTCTCAAGGCTTTTATGCAAAAGACAAAATTAAAACTAGATATTGGCTAAACCAATTGTGTTTATGGACTGGATTTCCCTAAGTCGGTGGGGGGCGGGGTGTAAGACTCTGGTTCCCAATCACTTAAGTATGAGCAGAAATTGATATAAAAATAGGAGTTATCCATCACTTGAACAGATGTCTGCATTTTTTTCTATTCAACAAATGTTTCATAAGTGTAATCTGTCCTCATAATCTTTTGGAAGAGATACACAAATAAGACAAACAGATAAGTCCTTGCACAGTTTATACTCTAGGAGACATATAAGCTTTGCTAAAAGAGTATTCAAAAGTTTCCCTTTAACATCTTCCATTCCCTTTCTCCTATGCCCCACTCTAGACCATTATTCTTTTTCCTAATTTTTTTTAAATTTTTCATTATGGTCAGTTAGTTTTTTGTTGTAGTGTTTAACAATTCATTAGTTGTGTATAACACCCAGTGCTCATCCCAACACATATTCTTCAATCATCTTCCAAACTCATATACTCACTTCTAGCTGTCCCAAATTCATTTTCAAGCCTTCCTTCTTCAGCAGTGCTTCAATTTATCCTTAACTCAAGTCCTCCTTAATCAAAATATGGGGGATATTCTGACCTGATAAAGTAATGTTTGGCCACATGAATATAGTATTTCAGGCTAAATATATGAATGACAGCACTGTGTTAAGTATACTAAAAGCCTGAACTTTGAATTTCATTTCTTCTTTTCCATGATGACTCGTAAGTAGTAACAGTTCATTAAATACGTGTCTAAGCATTTACTTTTAAATACTTTTACTTTTAAATACTTTTGAAGACAGGGTCTTTAAAAACAGTTCTATCAGGGCACCTGGGTGACTCAGGTGTTAAGTGTCTGCCTTCGGCTCAGGTCATGATCCCAGGACCCCGGGATTGAGCCCCACATCGGGCCCCCTGCTCAGTGGGAAGGCTGGTTCTCCTTCTCCCTGTCCCCAGCTTGTGATCCCTCTCTCACTGTGTGTCTCTCTGTGAAATAAATAAATAAAATCTTAAAAAAAAAAAAACAGTTCTGTCTCCTGGCCTGTTTGTATTTCAAAAGAAGAACAAATCAGTTAGGAAAATGGATGAAGGTATTGCATTTCCAGGAGAGTATCCTAGTACTGTTACCTTTGTAATATAGTCTTCTTGAACTCTGAGGATTAAGGATAGAATTACAGGGAAGATTTAGAATTACATGATAACCCATACTTTAATAACCCAGAAGCTTTAGAAGAACTGCTTCCAATTAAATGTTGGTTGTCAGGGCGCCTGGGTGGCTCAGTGGGTTAAGCCTCTGCCTTTGGCTCAGGTCATGATCTCAGGGTCCTGGGATCGAGCCCCACATCGGGCTCTCTGCTCGGCAGGGAGCCTGCTTCCCCCCCCCCCCGCCTGCCTCTCTGCCTACTTGTGATTTCTCTCTCTCTGTTAAATAAATAAAACCTTTAAAAAAAGTTGGTTGTCGGGGCGCCTGGGTGGCTCAGTGGGTTAAAGCCTCTGCCTTCGGCTCAGGTCATGATCCCAGAGTCCTGGGATCGAGCCCCGCATCGGGCTCTCTGCTCAGCAGGGAGCCTGCTTCCTCCTCTCTCTCTCTGCCTGCCTCTCTGCCTACTTGTAATCTCTGTCAAATAAATAAATAAATAAATCTTTAAAAAAAAAAAAAAAGTTGGTTGTCAAGTTGATCAAGGCTTTACACTCACTGCAAAAAAGGCTTTAGATTAAATCTTTAAAAGGACAAGTAGCAAACCACTTGATACTTAAGAATAAACATAACCAAACAGGTGAAAGAACTGTACTCTGAGAACTATAAACCACTGATGAAAGAAAATGAAAATGACACAAGGAAATGGGAAGACATTCCATTCTCATGGATTTGAAGAACAAATATTGTTAGAATGTCTATGCTACACAAAGCAACCTACATGTTTTAAGAAATCCCTATCAAAATACCAACAACATTTTTCACAGAGTTAGAATACACAATCCTAAAATTTGTGTGGAACCACAAAAGATGCTGAATAGCTAAAGCAACCTTGAAAAAGAAAGACAAAGCTGGAATCATCACAATTCAGACTTCAAGTTATATTATAAAGCTGCAGTGATAAAGATAGTACAGTACTGGCAGAAAAATAAACACATAGATCATTAAGACAGACTAGAAAATCCAGAATGGAATCCGCAACTGTATGGTCAATTAATCTTTAACAAAGTAGGAAAAAAATACCGAATGGGAAAAAGAAAATCACTTCAACAAATGATGTTGGGAAAACAGGACAGCTACATGCAAAATGAATGAAACTGGACCACTTATTTTTTAAGATTTTATTTATTTATTTGACAAAGAGAGAGATC